>NC_057800.1:422489022-422617789 GCF_018294505.1 Triticum aestivum
GGCGTCAAGCCTGTTAAGGTTTGTCGGTTACAATTCCACTCGGCATACCGAGGCAAATTTAAAGTGTCGAGCCAGAAGAAGTTTTTTACCCCTCCTGTGGAGGGCTGGAAGGTGCAACAAATTCATCAAGGTCAATTCCGTCGGCGATCCGAGTGGCAGCTGCAAGGAAAGTCTCCATAAAGGACCTGAAGTCATGCTTCTTGGTATTGGCCACCCGAAGGGCCGCCAGCTTCTCCTCTCGTGCATCTTTGCAGTGGACTCGGGCCAGACACAGAGCGACATCTGCACCACACCGAGCCGAGGACTTCTTCCACTCCTGCACTCGACCAGGGATCGTGTTCAAGCGGGCCATCAGCGACTCAAGGTCATTCTGAAGTGTCTCCTCAGGCCAGAGCGTCGAGTCGATGCGAGATGTGGCGGCCTTCAGCCTTGCGAGATAGTCCACGACAGCTGCGACACGAGACTCCAGTCGGAAAACATCCATGGCAACTTCGTCATTCACCGGAGAATTGACGGGGTCAAGGTTTGGCTCCAGTCGGCTGGTTTCCTCTTCAAAGTTTTGACAAAATTCTGCAAGGGTGATCACTAAGTCAAGGGGATAGTCGAATGGAAGAAGCCACAGTTGGAAATATTTGCCAAACATGGAGGTTTACCTTCAAGCATAAGAAACAACTTCTTGGCAAGGCCACTCAGGAAGGCCTCCAGTTCAGTTTTCTTCTCAGTCAATTTGCTGACTTGGTCGGTCAAGGCAGCTTTGTCAGTTCTCAGTCGACTGACTTCCTTGTTGGCAATCCCAAGAGCAGTTTTCAGATTGGTATTGTCTTGTTCGAGCTTGGTGACTCAAGCTAACTTCTCGTCAGCAAGCTTGATCTTCTCAGCTAGCTCAAGGTCTTTCTTCTGCTGGGCCTCCCTTACCTTACCTGCAAGTTACAGCGAGATCAGATGCCGAAACAAGCAAGGGGAAAAGCAGTCGTCAGGGTCTCACCAAACATACCTTCGGTCTCCTCCTTTGCCTTTGTCAGCTTCTCCTGAACCAGCTTCAAGCTCAGCTCGACTTGAGTATGTTTTTGTTCCAGCTCTGAGTAGCGAGCCACAAGATCACAGGAGTTCTGCGAAGAACCAATCGACTAAACGTCAAATGTAACTCACTTCCGAGTGAAAAAGGGAAAAACACACGTTTCTGAGACTACAGCCGAATACAAGCATTCGACCGTAGTCTCGGGGACTACACCCAGTGGGTGCACTCAGCGTGCCCCCACTAATCCTGTTGAAGACAAAGTCGACCAGTCGACCTCAAAAAAAAAAACAGTGTGCGAGACGCATTCTCTAAGACTGTGATCAACTGCAAGCAGTCGACCACAGTCTCGGGGACTACACCCAGTGGGTGCACTCAGCGTGCCCCCACCGGTTTGCGAAATCCAGTCGACCAGTCGACTGACAGAAAGATTGACATCATAAAGCCTAAGGCCGACTGCCAGCAGTCGACCTTAGCCTTGGGGACTACACCCAGTGGGTGCACTCAGCGTGCCCCCACCGGTTTGCGAAATCCAGTCGACCAGTCGACTGACAGAAAGATTGACATCATAAAGCCTAAGGCCGACTGCCAGCAGTCGACCTTAGCCTTGGGGACTACACCCAGCGGGTGCACTCACCGTGCCCCCGCTAACACGGAGTTTATTCGACACACCCAGTGGGTGACTAATATAAATTCCGGAAAAGAAAAGTTTTTGGTAGCATATCCAACAGAACAAACAGCGGTCGACTGACCTGGACATTGCTTTGGAGGGCAGAACTGGCGTCATAAGCTGCCTGGCTCGCGTCCCGGATGGTCTTCAGCTGCTCCATCATGAGTCCCGCCTGGCGTATCGCCTCCTTCGCTGCGCCAGCTTGGTCCTCTGGGACGTGGTGCGTCATGAAGAGGGAAGGCTGCTGAGCACTCGTCAGTGGATTCGCGAAGGTCACCGTGTGTCGAGTGGTGTTCTCTTCCTCCACAGTCAGAATTTCAGGCGCCGGCACATCCTGAGGCACCTTACTGGCGGACGCTTTCCGACTCCTCCTGTGCTTCAGCGGCTCTTCATCCTCATCATCATCAGGAAGATCGATAACAGTGTTGGGTGGAGCTGCGGAGAAGGATCAGGATCAGAGATCGCGAGTCAGTCGACTAAGAATGGTATTAAGAACACAGTACCTGGATTCGAAGTTGCTGCATCCTCCATCTCGTGGTCATCGGCCCGGGCCGAGGTCTCAGAAGTAGCAGCACTGCAACTCCAAAGGATCAGTCGACTAACCTCAGCGTCGACCAGAGATAAAGTTCGCACAGAATAAGAAAATATGAGCAACACAATTACCCTGATATGGTGGGGATGGACACCTTCATCTTCGGCAGGAGCTTGGTCGGCTTCGATGAGGCCGCCCTGGGCTGCTTCGGCGCCTTTTCAGTCGGCGCCGGAGAGGTGGTCCGAGGGCGCTTGGTCGACTGAGTGGCGGTCGCAACCCCCTTACCACGTTCGGTCGAAGGGTCGTGGACAAGCTTCGACCGCCTTTCTGGGTGCGGTGGAACGACCCCCTCCTCCTCTTCTTCCTCGTCCTCGATGTCATCTTCATCACCTTCATCATCATCATCGTCGTCATCATCCCCTGCAGCATCCGAGTCCCATTCCTCCTCTTCCTGGCTCTCTCCCCCGCTCGCCTCGCCCCCGCTCGCCTCGCCTTCCTCAGTCGAAGCTTGTGCCCCATTGGGCATCGAGTACAGCTCGGTGAAGGCCTAGCAGATGCCCAAACAAGGATCAGTCGACCAGTCGGCAGGGTTAGCAGAAATGAATACGACAAGGACACAATGGAAAGCAGAGCAAGTGTACCTTGTTTGGGTCGCTGTTGTGGTCGAGTGGAGGAATCCTTCTGGCTCCGCGCGGGTTGTCCCTCTTTCCGGTAACGGCTACCATCCATCATTCCAGAGTGGCGTCGTCGACTTCTTCTGGATGGACTCTAGTCTCGTCTTCGGGCCCACAGTACAACCACATGCAGTGGCTCCGGAATTGAAGGGGTTGGATGCGACGCCTGAGGAAGACCTCCAGAAGATCCATGCCCGTCACCCCCTCCCGAACCAACTGCACCACGCGCTCCATCAACATCTTCACGTCGGCTTTCTCCTCCGGAATCAGCTTCAGAGGGGAGGGCTTGTTCACTCGGTCCATGGTAAACGGAGGGAGTCCACTCGACTGCCCTGGCGTCGACTGGACCTGACAGTAGAACCAAGTCGACTGCCAGCCTCTGACGGACTCGGGAAAGGACATGGGCGGGAAGGTGCTATTATTCCTCACCTGAATCCCCAGGCCCCCACACATTTGGACGACTCGGGTCTTCTCATCACCTGGGCTCGCCTTCTTCACGGTCTGAGAGCGACACGTGAAGATACGTTTGAACAAACCCCAGTGCGGTCGACAGCCCAAGAAACCCTCACACATGGACACGAATATAGCAAGATAGGCAATGGAGTTTGGGGTAAAGTGGTGGAGCTGCGCTCCAAAGAAATTCAAGAAGCCACGGAAGAAAATGCTTGGCGGCAAGGAAAACCCACGATCAACATGAGTGGCCAGAAGCACACACTCACCCTCTTCTGGCTGTGGCTGCCACTCCTTCCCCGGCAACCTCGCAGCTCCGTGAGGGATCAAGCCCTCGTTGGCCATGTCGAGGAGGTCCTTCTCCGTGATGGTCGACTGGATCCAGTCTCCTTGGACCCAGCCTTTCGGCAGGCGGGATCTAGACGAGGACCCTCTGCGGCTGGTGGATCTCCCCTTCGCCTTCTCCGATGCCGACGCCTTCTTGGCACGCTCCAGCGCCGCCGTCTTCTCCTTGGCCATGGTCGCCGGTGAGATGCACGAAGGGAAGTGGTGCGGGGGCGAGAGCGAGCACGCTGAGCAGGGAGGAAGGAAGCAGAGGGAGAGAGGGAGAATGCTGTGGCGCAGCGCAGAAATCCTCGCCGGGCACATTTATAAGGTCCCTTCCGAGTGGCTGACATGTGGGCCCGGTCGATCTAATCATATCTGGGAGCAGTTATGAGGACTGGATACGTGGCGAAAAAGGCGGCGCGGAGATCGAGGCGTCTATGCCCCGTCCCATCCGAACGCCGCGGTCTGCCCCGCTTCGCGCGCGCCCCCAAATTTCGCACCCCGCGGAATCCGCGAGCAACAAATCAGTCTGTCAGACGCGGTGTTTCCGGTGATCCGTCGCTCGGAGATCGTCGAAGCTCGAAAGATCACTCGACGCAAAAATAGAATGGATCGAGTCGACCGAAGACAAATTGCTCCCTGTCAACGAAGAGATTCTTTGATCCAGAACAGCGCACAACTAGAGCGCAAAGGTTAATCGGAAATGACATCAACTCCTTCTTCACTCGAAGCCTCAATCCATTCGGGGGCTAATGATGGGGTTATGTACCTAGGGTAGGGTCATGGACCTGTTCCAAGTAACTTACCCTAGGACATCCCTAGAAGAGGTCGCCTTCCAGTCGACCAACGAGGATTCACTCGACTGGCCTGAAGGACTCGACCACGAAGACTCACTCGACCACCAGGAGGTCAAGAGGCACTCTGCACCGCAACGGCCTGTAATTAAGTAGACTTTATGATAGTAAAGGCACTTTATGTGGGGTGTTACCAGTAACGCCCCAGACTTAACTCACCTTAAACCCTCTCCTACGTGGGCTGGCTGGGGTCCTGGCGCACTCTATATAAGCCACCCCCCTCCACAGGCAGAGGGGTTCGGCACCTTGTAATCCATACATCCATAATCCACTCGACCGCCTCCGGGCTCCGAGACGTAGGGCTGTTACTTCTTCCGAGAAGGGCCTGAACTCGTACATCCTTTGTGCTTACAACCTCTCCATAGCTAGGACCTTGCCTCTCCATACCTACCCCCCACTCTACTGTCAGGCTTAGAACCACGACAGTCGGTGAATAAAAGATGACTTTAATTTAAATTACTACACACCCCAGATGTTTTTAACATGCGTCTCGCAGTTCGGACATGCACATTAGGGCATGCGTACCCAGGGAAAGGAACCCTTAACGGAACTATTCTCCCTGGAAGATGTTTCTTACTATCCATGTAATATAACATAGCTTGTTGGGCACTTGTCTGTTCAAGCACTTATGACCCCTACGCTTGGTTTCCATGCATACCCCGGTTTTTATCTAACTGAGTGGGTATTCGGATACACTCCGGACTATCGGGTCCAGAGGTTGAAGCGAGAAGGTCCGCCATGACAAATGATTTACAATCCGGCTAGGGACATTACATATGTCACTTGAAGTACACGGTCACTAAGACCGATTAAATTCTTCTTCTATACCCTCCAACAGGCTGTCTAGCCTACAATCCTGTTGGGAATTCTTTGTGGCTAATTCTACTTTATCATACACTAAACTGATGGGGGGTCTCTTTCCCATCGGGCCCCATAGGTCCGACCTCGGCCATGTGGTTTGGGTCAGCCTTGGTATATCATGTCTTCACCATAGCCCAGGCTTCCCTCGCACCTTGTGGGTAGGCTGATATTTTCCCGAATCGTAAGCGCCGCCGCGCTCCCTTGAGCTTCTCTATAAGCTCCCACATGCCTCCTAGCGGGGACGCGGATGGCCACAAGGCTTGAGCAATACTCTGCATCACCTGCCGAACTTCTTCGTGCAGTTGTGAGAGCTTTGGTAGAAGATCACCCGAAGACCCGGGCATCTCCTCCGCGAGATGACCCGTCAGCATACCTACAAACATAACGCTATTAGCAGGCTTCTCCGCCGAACTCCTTTAAAAAGTTCGTTCAAGCACTTACTAAAAATGCCGCGCTGAAGCCGTTTATTCTCCTTCACGGAGTCCGCAAGCTGGGCTCGGACATCCTTCAGTTCCACGCCCAGCCGGATATTGGCATCTTAGAGATCATTTTTCTCCTGCCTGACTCGCGTTAGCACGCGCTCGCCAGCATTTCGCTATCGATCATCACATGCCGTATCCGCCTCCACGGCCTCCGGATTCACTCCGGGGCCACCTACAACATCTATTGTTAGGTGTGCATACATGTCGCATACTACTTGGTACCGATATTCTTTGCAATAGACAAAAAAGTTACCAGGGGGGCCTTTTTGGACTCCTTCAATGCGGCAACAGTGGCTTCTAGCTGGGCCTTGCATTCGCCCAGCTCTTGAGACAGTTGGGAAATCTTCTCCGTAAGAACCTGCACAAATAATGATCCTTAAATCAGTTGCGTCAACTGTTTCAAGTCTCAGGGGCTACTGATACATATAATCGTCAGATTTTCTTACCCGTATATCCCTTACATACTGGTTCGTGGCTCTGGCTAGACCATTTTGAGCAGCACGGAGGTACGCGTCTCCAGAATTGAAGGCATCAAATGCCTCTGGTGAGAAGCAAGCGTCATGGAGTACGGTCCGGCGATGCCTATGATTCATGGCGCTCTCCACTTCTGAATTTGTAGTGGATAGTCTATCTACATCCTCTGTAGGAGGAGCATCCGGCGTCCGCCCCATGTTGGCCTCCACCTCTGTGTCCGGCCCTGGAGCCCGACTCGCGGAAGCGTGATCGGCAGCCTCTCCGGATATACTCCGGCGAGCATTTTTTCTATTAAAGAAGCATGGACGTCATTGCATTTTGAGAAAGACGACAACCACGGAGCGAGGTTTTGTGTCATACCTCTGCGCCGACGTCTCCGTCCTGACTGCCTTCCTTTTTGGCCTACCCGGCTTCGGTGCCTCTTGTTGGCGAGTTGCTGTGGGTTCGGCACGGCGTCCTGAAAGCCTTCCGTGTAAAACACCATTTTGTACTATAGGTGAAGTGTCTAAAAGGGGATCCTATTTTTGGGAGTTGGGATTTTGGTTTTTCTTACGTGCGACGCAGGTAGCAGTCCGGGGTAGTCGGCCCTTATGGCCACCATGGCGTCATCGCAGCTCAATTGATAGAATTGCATGTCTATCAGCTCCACGAATATGTCTGGATCCTCTTCGAGTCCGGGACCGAGGGCCCGGCCAGGGTCCTCTGGTTGTGGAGATGGGCTGTTGACCTCCCTTACAGCTTTTCGTAGTTCCTACCGTCAAATGGCAAGGTGAGTACCTACGATGAAGAATGCGGGAAGAATGGGAGTAAAGAGGTATAACTCACCCAGCTTGGAGGGTTGTACATGTAGAATCCATCCCATGGCTTGATACGGATGAACTCCTCTTCCTCTCCCTTGAGCAACTCGGACAGAATTTTTGCTAAAGCAGCAGCGGAGTCCGGTCCCTTACACCCGCAACGGGTGGCATCATCTTCCCCGTTAAAACACCACAGGGGGTGCCCTCGATATTGAAGTGGCTGCCCTCCCCGCGTTATGCATATTGACATAACCTCGATTATTGTCAATCCTGATTGAGCTAGCGCTTTAATCTGGTTCATCAGGTAAAGAACTTCTCCGTTGTCTTCCTCCTGGGGGCTCCGTGGGCGCCAGCTTTGGCGTTTCTTCAGAGGAGCATTGTTGAACTGAGGAAGACCCCGCCGAACAGGGTCTGGAAGGGGGACGTCCTCCATATAAAACCACTCCGAAGGCCAGTCTTCGGGCGTCTTCTTCGGAGTACCAGACAGGTATCCGGTTTTGGTGATGCGCCATATTTCGGCTCTGCCCACTTGATAAAGTGACCCCTTCTGTGTGCGGGCACAAGGCAAAATAACCTTTTCCATAGCTCGAAATGAGCCTCGCAGCCCAGAAATAGCTCGCAAAGGGCAACGTAGCCGACGATGTGTAATATGGAAGCAGGGGTGAAATTATGCAGTTGGAGACCGTAAAACTCCAGGAGCCCCGGAGGAACAGATGAATTGGAAATCTGAGTCCCCTTAGTAAGTACGGAACAAGGCACACCCGCTCCCCCTTAGAGGGGCTGGGGAAGCTCTCCGCTTGCTCCCCGCCATTATAGGTGGCGAGCCCGGCTCGGATGGGGACCATATATGCTGGAGGGAGAAATCCCTGTGTCTGCAGCTCTACTAATCGACTGAGTGGGACTGAACACCTCCCCCAATCACCGGGCTTAGGGCTACGGGGGCGGGAGGAGGAGATGCGGTGGTCGGCCATGTTGGAGTGGATTTTTCCGAAGCACGCTCCGATGGATTCTCGTCGTTGGAGGATGGTATGGATTGGATCTAAGAATCCCCATCCCTTTAATAGGTAATTTATTTACCTGGCTAGGGGGGCAAATGTAAAAATGCCTTGGCTCCTCGTATTCGTTTGACGCGTGGAAGATAGCCCTTATTGAGCACAGAAGCCAAGAAGTCTAACATTTATGGGGCCAGACACTACTTAATAGACATTCAAGATTTGGAGAAGAACCCGCCTTGCAATGCCGAAGACAATAATGCGCGCCAGACTCAACGTCATTGAAGCCTGGTTCGGGGGCTACTGAGGGAGTCCTAGATTAGGGGGTCTCTAGACAGCCGGCCTATATCCTTTGGTCGGACTGTTGGACTATGAAGATACAAGATTGAAAACTTTGTCTCGTGTCCGGATGGGACTTTACTTGGCGTCGAAGGCAAGCTAGGCAACATGGATATGTATATCTCCTCCTTTGTAACCGACCTTGTATAACCCTAGCCCCCTCCGGTGTCTATATAAACCGGAGGGTTTTAGTCCATAGGACAACATACAATCATACCATAGGCTAGCTTCTAGGGTTTAGCCTCTTCGATCTCATGGTAGATCAACTCTTGTACTACTCATATTATAAAGAAAAATCAAGCAGGACGTAGGGTATTACCTCCATCAAGAGGGCCCGAACCTGGGTAAACATCGTGTCCCCTGCCTCCTGTTACCATCCGCCTTAGATGCACAGTTCGGGACCCCCTACCCGAGATCCACCGGTTTTGACACCGACAGCGCACTTCTCTTCCTCGGCCTTCTTCTCCGCCTCTATTTTGGTGTGCTCTGCCGGAGGCAAAGCCTCCCACAAGGCGACATCCATTTCTTTCCGAAGCTCCTCAAGGCTGGGGGGCTCGGCGGGCGGCGTGGCATTCTCCTCATAGCGGGGAGCCCACCCGTGCTTCGACGTGCGTGCTGGCAAGATTGGGAACACCGACGCGCCCACCTCGACGCATCGCGGCAAGGACCGGAACACCGACGCGTCCTCCTCGACGCGTCACGGCAAGGAGAGGAACATCGAAGCATCCTCCTCGACTAGTGGCGGCGAGGAACTGAGCGGCGATGCGTCCTCCTTGACTAGTGGCGGTGAGGAACAGAACAGTGACGCGTGACCGTCCGCACGGTGCAGCGAGGGGCATCTAGGGCTTGGGAGGGGGATTCCATGGTGGTCGATGTGAGAGGGAGGGGAGGAGATAGAGATGAACGTGAGCGTTGTTCCGAATGCCGTAGGAGGCGCAGTATTTATAGCGAGCAATGGCACACCTACGTAATATATGGACTGAGCTTCACTGACTTAACTGCAGGTCCGGTTGCGTCACTAGCATGCGGGCCAGGTGCCTGTTGGGCCCACATGTTAGTGACCCAATGCACCTATAGTTAAGTAACTGAAGCAGCTATGTGGGCATATTTGTTGGAGTAAACTACAGGTGAGGGAAGGGGTGGAAATATTGCTGGTCACAACGGATTGGACGAGCGCAGGGGAGGAGAGTCATGCATGCAGATTTTTCCATAGGGGGTGGAGTGGTGGGACTGCTGGAGGGAGAAGGAGAGTCAAGCAGGCGTTCAAATTTCAAGGTGCACTAAATTATTGCATGCGATGATTAAGGCTGGCCATAGTGGTGGTAATGTGGTACTCCCTCCTTTCTAGTTTATAGGGCTTAGTTTTAAAATCTCTTCAACCAAGGTAGATGATGAATGGTGGAATTAATTCCGTAGTTTGCAAAAGTACTTAATTAGTACTCTCATTTTTCTAAAAAATTTGTGCAAACCGATGCATTAATTATACCACATGCATGCATGACCACTCCTATAAAAATCTCATTTGGTAGTGATAGTATGCCTGCCTCTGGACAACGCGAGCCATTCGATCTACTTGGAACCAACGACTAAGATGTGTGTGCATAGAGACATGGCCTTGCCACCGGAGGTACTATATAGCAGATATTTACCCACCTCTGCCGCTGTATAAAATATAGAACTACTCATTCCAGCCTCATTTCCTTTTTGGTTCATCTCCTTGCATTCTTGCCAGCGGCGGCGAAGGTTCCTGAAGTGGAGTCCAGACTCTAGAAACCACTACAAAAACTATTCCACCACCTCTATGTTGGTAAGAGTAGGTGAAATTTTTGAATCGAGCCCTTTAAACTAGAAGCGAGGTAGTAGTACTCTAATAGCTAACCTTGTTGTGATGACTAGATAGGACATGGCACGCACCTGGACGGAGGAACTAATCTGCATTGTGCATTTAAGTTTTGTCTGAAGTCAATGTACCTCTACTTTGACCAAACTTATAGAAAAATGTACATCAACATTCACAATGTCAAATCAATATTTTTATACTCATTATAAAACATAGTTTTTATACATTTGGTCAAAAACTTTGCAAACGGTTGACGGGAGTAAAAAGGACCAGAGGGAGTATCATGCATGCGGAGTAGGCAAAAAATTGCTCATTTATAGCCGGTCAAAGTCTCAAAGGGCGCGGCCGCGCGAGGGAGGCGAAGGTCATGGGAGGCGCAACGGTTGAGGGAATTAAGTGAAGTTACATCCATGCGCCGGCATGGCATGCGAACAGGCAGAAGCTATACCGTCAGGCCTACGATATGGGTCTAGTAGACATGACATCTAGTGGGTCCCACGTAGTACTCGGGAACTCTTTGGGGACTTGCAGCCGTTTATCGGCCAAGCCAGCAACCCCACGCCGTTCGCACGCCCTACTCGTCCCCGTCTTCTACCTTACAATAGTTCGCTCCCAGTCATCCCGTCCTTTCACATTACACCAGTTCAACTTCTCGTAACCCTCCTCCAAAATCCATGGCCTCCCAAATCTCCATGGTCGCTGCCGAGTACCAGGTTAGAGCCATCTCTGGCAATGATTTCATCGTCATCTACACCTGTGGATCCACGATGGTGAAAGCATGCCTTGCTCGCTTCCTACGCATGTTCAACAGTTCAAAGGATGAATGGATCGCTGGGCTAGATGTTGAGTACACCACAGTCCTAGAAAGTGAGAAGATTCTAAAGGAGGCGGAGAAGAAGAAGAGCACCGTGATCCAGGTTTGCGTACATAACGTGTGCTTGGTCTACCACATATGCCATGTCGATGTTGAGTGCCAGGATTTTAATAACCTCCTCAAGGACGAAAGAGTGAAATTCGTTACTGTAGACTTTAGGAATGACAGGGATGTCCTGGGTCGGATAGGCCTCATTGTAGGCTAGCCCTTCGATCTCCAGAAGGCAAGCCTAGTGTCCTCCTCTCAGCCTTCAATGTTGACCCTGGCAGCAGCCATGATTGATCCTTCGTACACTAAACTGAAGAAACCTCACCACGAGTTTCATCATGCATGGGAGTCGAAGACAATAGATGAAGATCACATCTTGTACGCAGCAATGGATGCCTACCTTTGTTTAAATATCTACAAGGGTTGGATGAATAAGCAGAGCCCAGTGTCCAGTTCAAGCAAAGAAGCGGCAACGAACAGGAAGAGGAAGAGGGATGAGGACGAAGTCGAGGACGTGGACTCGGACTCCGAGTAAGGTGGCAGTGCCGTCGCTCATGCTGGTTCTACTACAGTGTCAAGCGGACTAGTTGCTTAGTTTTGTTTCAGGGGTGTGTTGTGCTGAGCCCCCAGTAGAACTATGTTTATGTTCTTTCTCTTTATTTGAACTTTATGTTTTTTCTCGTTATTTGAACACTTTAGTACGTATGGTAGTACTAGTACTATGTCTTACTACTGTTCTTCTTGCAGTTGGTAATACTGCTCGTATCTTCGTGTTCCTACTGTACTTAATATGTTCGTAATAGTAGTATAATTTGGGTCAGTCGATTTGTGAAAGAAGTTCGATGGAGTGAAGGAAGAAGACGTCAGAGAAGTTACCCTAGTATTATATTAGGGTGGCAGGGTGCCCATGAAATATCTAATGAGTGTTGGGTGTGGAATGCAGTTCGCCGAAAAAAATGGATCGTGCCCGGGGTTAAATGGATGGCGGGGGTGGGGAAGCATGGTGATGGCAGGTGGCTTAGGGGAGGTCGGGGCGGCGGCGGCAGGCGATTAGGCGTGTGGCGGGCTGAGAAGATGAATAGTGCATCTATTCCGGAGGTTGAAGAAGCCCTTCTAGCCATCCATGTTGCATCCAACGGCTCACAAGAGTCGACTGACCCAAATTGCTCCTTCAGATTGCAGGATCCACATGGCATTCAAGGTCTCGAAGGTAGATTTCGCGTTCGCACCTGGTTTGTGGGCTCGGCGCAGACGCGACCGGCTTCCTCCGTGATAGCCACCATGCACGCCTTCTCCGCGCGGGCGAAGACGACAATGACACACTAGTTCCTCCTCGCTGGTGTGCTGAAGCACGGGCTCGTCCTCCTCTTCGTATGCGGTGTGCATAGACGCGGCTCCACCAGCTGCTCGCGTGCTTGGCAGGACGGCGGCATCGCGAGGAGGGACTACAGATGACGTGAGTGGGCGAGCCTTCGACTTCATGGTACAGGGATGGCGGGGATGGGCGAGAAATGGTTGGACGGAGCAGGGGGCGCCGACATGCGCAACGGCGGCGGCGGCATATTGATGAGTGCGCGTATGGGAGCTTAGTTTAGTTTTATATAGGGTTGGTCAAACTTAAAACAAAACCGTACTAGTACACATAAACATTAGACTGAGGCAGCGCTAATATTAGTTACCACGGCCATGATACGGAATCCTATGCAAGCGCGTGAACCACGGCCGCGCGGTCGATCGAACGGTGCATCACCGTGTCGTGCTCGAAGGATATCCACCGAACCTTTTTGTGTGTGTGAAAACAATCCCCGAATATTACTCAACTTTTTTTCCTGGAAAAGTTCTTGACGCTACAATATTTTCCATATATTTGAATTTAGCTCCAGTTCGTGTTTATTTGGATTTGGACGTTTTAGGTGCACCCTAGTTTTTTTAATACTGATTTTGTGTGTGTGACTGAGAGAGAACGTGTGTATGTGTCCATATGTGTGTTGTGGCAGAAGGGCAATGTGGAGATGGTGTGCGTGTGATATAGACATAGAGAGGTGTGAATGTGCAAATGATCATGCATGAGTGAGACATAGACAGATGCCGATACATTGTGTATACGTGAGAGAACAGTCTTCTATTTGTACTTGTGTTTGTGTGTGAGAGAGAGAGGAGCATCCGGAACACAACAACCACCTCTCTCGATTCGTCTTTCCCTCGCACGATCGCATGTAACACATGTATCAACGCACACATTTTGACACCCTCACCCGACCCCTGCCCACCTCAAGGCACGCACATCGCTCTCTATCTTGCACACACAATCTCTTCGTGAAAACCCTATTTAGCATGTAGCTTTCTGTCACATACACACACATTTCTCTCCATAGGTTTGATTTCTCTCAATACCTGACACACACACACACCCTCCCCCGAGCACACAATTCATCCCCATCCAAGGCTATATGGCGACCACTCTCGGTTGTGCTGCTCTGCACCCCAGCATGCACAACACCTCAATCTTCAAAGAGGGCATCGAGGAGATCGAAGACGGCGACCACACTGCACTAGAGAATGCGGGGCCATTTGGAAGCAGGATGATGTGACGACGGCTGACTGACGCCTCCCCCTCTCTCTCCCACACAAAATTAACAATCCCTCTCTCTCTCGCACAAAATTATCAACCCCTCAACCCACGGAATCCTTCTCCTCTCGTCCATGTTTTTTCATCTCTCTCATCAAACCTGTCGTCTCTTCTCCTTCCACGTCTATAGAATCTGGATGCACACACATCTCATGTATATTACATGTCTCCATCTTTCTCACGGACCTAACTTCTTCCTCTCTCTCTCTCTCGTTAGGTTTGAGGGATATACATAGTTTCCTTCCTATCCATCAGATATACATCGGACGACCTATATTGCAGGATGGCAGGCACACCATCATCACCAACTCTATTTTTTAAAAGAAAAAAAGAGTAGAGAGTAGAGATAAATATTAAATATAAAATGAATATAACAGTATAGAATAGAGTAGAGATAAATATTAAATATAAAATAAATATAACAGTAGAGAAGAGAGTAGAGATAGCAGGGACGTCGGTAAAGGATCGCGCGTTGCTACCTCTTGAGCACTGGCTTGGTTTTCCCTTGAAGAGGAAAGGGTGATGCAGCAAAGTAGCGTAAGTATTTCCCTCAGTTTTTGAGAACCAAGGTATCAATCCAGTAGGAGGCCACACGCAAGTCCCTCGTACCTACACAAATAAATAAGAACCTCGCAACCAACGCGATAAAGGGGTTGTCAATCCCTTCACGATCACCTACGAGAGTGAGATCTGATAGAGATGATAAGATAATATTTTGGTATTTTTATGATAAAGATTAAAAGTAAAGATTGCAAAATAAAAGGTAACAGAAATAGCTTGTAGATGGAAGATTAATATATTGGAGAATAGACCCGGGGGCCATAGTTTTCACTAGTGGCATCTCTCAAGATAGCATAAGTATTACGATGGGTGAACAAATTATTGTCGAGCAATTGATAGAAAAGCGAATAATTATGAGAATATCTAGGCATGATCATGTATATAGGCATCACGTCTGTGACAAGTAGACCGACTCCTGCCTGCATCTACTACTATTACTCCACACATCGACCGCTATCCAACATGCATCTAGAGTATTAAGTTCATAGAACAGAGTAACACATTAGGTAAGATGACATGATGTAGAGGGATAAACTCAAGCAATATGATATAAACCCCATCTTTTTATCCTTGATGGCAACAATACAATACGCGTTGTTTCCCTTTCTGTCACTGGGATCGAGCACCGCAAGATTGAACCCAAAGCTAAGCACTTCTCCCATTGCAAGAAAGATCAATCTAGTAGGCCAAACCAAACTAATAATTCGAATAGACTTGCAAAGATAACCAATCATACATAAAAGATTTCAGAGAAGAATCAAATATTGTTCATAGATAGACTTGATCATAAACCCACAATTCATCGGATCTCGACAAACACACCGCAAAAAGAGTTACATCGAATATATCTCCAAGAAGATGGAGGAGAACTTTGTATTGAGATCCAAAGCGAGATAAGAAACCATCTAACTAATAACTATGGACACGAAGGTCTGAAGTAAACTACTCACACATCATCGGAGGGGCCATGGAGTTGATGTAGAGGCCCTCCGTGATCGATGCCCCCTTCGGGGCAGCTCCGGAAAAGGCCCCAAGATGGGATCTCCTGGTTAAAGAAGGTTGCGGCGGTGGAAATAGGGTTTTGTGGTGCTCCTGGATGTTTTCAGGGTATATGAGTATATATAGGAGGAAGAAGTAGGTCGGTTGAGCCACGAGGGGGGAGGGCGCGCCCAAGGGGTAGGCGCGCCCCCTACCTCGTGGCCTCCTCGCTTGTTTCTTGACATCCACTCCAAGTCCTCTGGATCACGTTTGTTCCAAAGATCACATTCCTGATGGTTTCATTCCGTTTGGACTCCGTTTGATATTCCTTTTCTGCGAAACACTGAAATAGGCAAAAAACAACAATTTGCACCGGGCCTTGGGTTAATAGGTTAGTCCCAAAAATAATAAAAAAGTGTATAATAAAGCCCATTAAACATCCAAAACAAAATATATAATAGCATGGAACAATCAAAAATTATAGATACGTTGGAGACGTATCAAGCATCCCCAAGCTTAATTCCTGCTCGTCCTCGAGTAGGTAAATGATAAAAACAGAATTTTTGATGTGGAATGCTTTCTAGCATATTCTTCAATGTAATTTTCTCTATTGTGAATGTTCAGATCCGAAAGATTCAAGATAAAAGTTTAATGTTGACATAAAAATAATAATACTCCAAGTATGCTAACCAAGCAATTATGTCTTATCGAAATAACATAGCCAAAGAAAGCTTATCCCTACAAAATCATATAGTTTGGCCATGCTTCATTTTCGTCACACAAAATGCTCTCATCATGCACAACCCCGATGACAAGCCAGGCAATTGTTTCATAGTTAGCCTTTTCAAACTCTTTCAACTTTTACGCAATATATGAGCGCGAGCCATGGACATAGCACTATGGGTGGAATAGAATATAATGATTGAGGTTGTGTGAGAAGACAAAAGGGAGAAAGTCTCACATTGACGCGGCTAATCAATGGGCTATGGAGATTCCCACCGATTGATGCCAATGCAAGGAGTAGGGATTGCCATGCAACGGATGGACTAGAGCTATAAATATATGAAAGCTCATCAAAGAAACTAAGTGGGTGTGCATCCAACTTGCTTGCTCACGAAGACCTAGGGCATTTGAGGAAGCCCATCATTGGAACATACAATCCATGTTATATAATGAAAAATTCCCACTAGTATATGAAAGTGACAAAATAAGAGACTCTATCATGAAGATCATGGTGCTACTTTGAAGCACAAGTGTGGAAAAAGGATAGTAACATTGTCCCTTCTCTCTTTTTCTCTCATTTTTTATTTGGGACTTTTTTATGGCCTCTTTTTTTCGTTCGAAGTCTCATCCCGACTTGTGAGGGAATCATAGTCTCCATCATCCTTTCCTCACATGGGAGAATGATCTAATGATGATCATCACACTTTTATTTATTTACAACTCAAGAATTACAACTTGATACTTAGAACAAAATATGACTCTATGTGAATGCCTCCGGCGGTGTACCGGGATTGTGACGAATCAAGAGTGACATGTATGAAAAAATAAGCATGGTGGCTTTGCCATGAATATGATGTCAACTACGTGATCATCCAAGGCAATATGACAATGATGATGCGTGTCATAATAAATGGAACGGTGGAAAGTTGCATGGCAATATATCTCGGAATGGCTATGGAAATGCCATAATAGGTAGGTATGGTGGCTGTTTTGAGGAAGATATAAGGAGGCTTATGTGTGATAGAGCGTATCATATCACGGGGTTTGGATGCACCGGCGAAGTTTCCACCAACTCTCGAGGTGAGAAAGGGCAATGCACGGTACCGAAGAGGCTAGCAATGATGGAAGGGTGAGAGTGCGTATAATCCATGGACTCAACATTAGTCATAAAGAACTCACATACTTATTGCAAAAATCTACAAGTCATCAAAACCAAGCACTACATGCATGCTCCTAGGGGGATAGATTGGTAGAAAAAGACCATCACTCGTCCCCGACCGCCACTCATAAGGAAAGCAATCAAAGAACACCTCATGCTTCAAATTTGTCACACAATGTTTACCATATGTGCATGCTACGGGACTTCCAAACTTCAACACAAGTATTTCTCAATTTCACAATTACTCAACTAGCACACCTCTAATATTACCACCTTCTCTTAGTATTTCTCAATGTTCACTATCAAGCATCCAACTTCTCTTAGTATTTAAAATTTATAACCAAAGCAAGTTACCATGTTGTTCTAAAGGACTCTCAAAATAATATAAGTGAAGCATGATAGATCAATTATTTCTATAAAATAGAACCACCGCCGTGCTCTAAAAGATATAAGCGAAGCACTAGAGCAAAATTATCTCGCTCAAAAGATATAAGTGAAGCACATAGAGTATTCTAATAAATTCCAATTCATGTGTGTCTCTCCCAAAAGGTGTGTACATCAAGGATGATTGTGGTAAACTAAAAAGCAAAGACTCAAATCATACAAGATGCTCCAAGCAAAACGCATATCATGTGGTGAATAAAAATATAGCTCAAAGTAAAGTTACCGATGGACGAAGACGAAAGAGGGGATGCCTTCCGGGGCATCCCCAAGCTTAGGCTTTTGGTTGTCCTTGGATTTTACCTTGGGGTGCCTTGGGCATCCCCAAGCTTAGGCTCTTTCCTCTCCTTGTTCCATAATCCATCAAATCTTTACCCAAAACTTGAAAACTTCACAACACAAAACTTAAAAGAAAATCTCGTGAGCTCCGTCAGTAAAAGAAAGCAAACCACCACTTCAAGGTACTGTAATGAACTCATTCTTTATTTCTATTGGTGTTAAACCTACTGTATTCCAACTTTTCTATGGTTCATAAACTCTATTACTAGCCATAGATTCATCCAAATAAGCAAACAACACACGAAAAACAGAATTTGTCAAAAACAGAACATTCTGTAGTAATCTGTAGGTTTCGAATACTTCCGAAACCCCAAAAAATCTAAAATAAATTTCTGGACGTGAGCAATTTATGTATTAATCATATTCAAAAAGAATTAACTAAATATCACTCTCCAGTAAAAAAATGTCAGCAAATCTCGTGAGCGCTAAAGTTTCTTTTTTTTACAGCAAGATCGCAAAGACAGTTCTACTTGGCACAAACACTAATTAAAAGCTTAAAATCACATCTAAACAAAGGCTAGATGAATTATTTATTAAATAACAACAATCAAAAATATCGGGTTGTCTCCTAACAAGCACTTTCTTTAAAGCCTTATAGCTAGGCATAAGATTTCAACGACGCTCACATGAAAGACAAGAATTGAAGCACAAAGAGGGCATCATAAAACACGTGACAAACACATCTAAGTCTAACATACTTCCTATGCATAGGCATATTATAGGCAAACAAATTATCAAGGAAAGCAAAAACTAGCATATGCAAGGAAGCGGAAAGAAACAATAGCAATCTCAACATAACGAGAGGTAATTTAGTACCATGAAAATTTCTACCACCATATTTTCCTCTCTCGTAATAATTACATGTAGGATCATAATCAAATTCAACAACATAGCTATCACAAAACGTATTCTTAACACGATCCACATGTATGCAAAGTTGACACTCTTCCAAAATAGTGGGATTAACATTAACTAAAGTCATGACCTCTCCAAACCTACTTTTATCAAAAACTTCATAAGATTGAACATTCTCCAAATATGTGGGATCTAACGTTGACACTCTTCCAAACTATTACACCCACAATGCTGCTATATCTCCCAAGTGTCAGGGCACGACTTAGAGGCATAGCCGCATGGTAGGCTTGTCGCAAGAGGGGTAATCTTTAGACATCCCATGTACTGAATAAGAAAGGGATAAAGATTTGGCTTACAATCGCCACTTCACACAATACATGAATAAATCATACATCATCCAAAGTACAAACAAGGTCCGACTACGGAACCAAAATAAAAGAAGACAACCCCAAATGCTAGATCCCCGATCGTCCCAATTGGGCTCCACTACTGAACAACAGGAAATGAAACATAAACACGAACAATATCTTCATCGAGCTCTCACTTGAGCTCAGTTGTGTCACCTGCACTGGTATCATCGGCACCTGCAACTGTTTGGAAGTATCTGTGAGTCACGTGGACTCGGCAATCCTACACACACGAGATCAAGACTATTTAAGCTTATGGGTAGGAAAGGGTAGTGAGGTGGAGCTGCAGCAAGCACTAAGCAAGTACGGTGGCTAACATACGCAAATAAGAGCGAGAAGAGAAGCAACGCAACGGTCGAGAAACTAGAAGTGATCCTGAAACTACTTACGTTCAAGCATAACACAAGACCGTGTTCACTTCCCGGACTCCGCCGAGAAGAGACCATCACGGTTACACACGCGGTTGATGCATTTTAATTAAGTTAAGTGTCAAGTTCTCTACGACCGGACATTAACAAATTCCCATCTACCACATAACCGCAGGCACGGCTTTTGAAAGTTCAAAACCCTACATGGGTGTCCCAACTTAGCCCATCACAAGCTCTCATGGTCAACAAAGGATATTCCTTCTCCTGGGAAGACCCGATCAGTCTCGGAATCCCGGTTACAAGACATTTCGACAATGGTAAAACAAGACCAGCAAAGCCGCCCGATGTGCCGACAATCCCGATAGGAGCTACACATATCTTATTCTCAGGGAAACACCGGATAGGTCAAGCTACGAGTAAAACCAACCCTCAAGTTTCCCCGAGATGGCCCCGCAGGCTGCCCGGTTCGGACCAACACTTAGAGAAGCACTAGCCCGGGGGGTTAAAATAAAGATGACCCTCGGGAGCGCGAATCCCAAGGGAAAAGGTATAGGTTGTTAGGAAAATGTAAAACCAAGGTTGGTCCTTGCTGGAGGAGTTTTATTCAAAGCGAACTTTCAAGGGGTTCCCATAACACCCAACCGCGTAAGGAACGCAAAATAAAGGAACATAACACCGGTATGACGGAAACTAGGGCGGCAAGAGTGGAACAAAACACCAGGCATAAGGCCGAGCCTTCCACCCTTTACCAAGTATATAGGTGCATTAAAGTAAATAAGGTCTAATAATGATATCCCAACATATCCATGTTCCAACATGGAACAAACTTCATCTTCACCTACAACTAACAACACTATAAGAAGGGCTGAGCAAAGCGGTAACATAGCCAAACAATGGTTTGATAGGAAGGTGGGTTAGAGGCTTGACATGGCAATATGGGAGGCATGATAAATCAAGTGGTAGGTAGTGTGACATAGCGATAGAACAAACAACTAGCAAGCAAAGATAGAAGTGATTTCGAGGGTATGGTCATCTTACCTGCAATTGTACTCAGAGTTGACGAAAGCTTGAACCTCGAAAGCGTACTCAACAGGTTCCTCATCATGTACTCGTCTCCAGGCTCTACCCAAAGCAAGAACACAAGCAAAGGAACAACAATCAAACACGGTACAATGCACAAGCAACATGATGCAATACATGGCATGATATGCAAGACATGATATGCAATGCATATGCGTGCTCCGGAAGGGAAAGAATGATCAAGGCATCAACGTGGCAAACCAAGTATGCCGCTGGAAAGATGAGATGATTTCGGTTGAAATCGATATAAAGATCACCCGAAACGGATGCATGCTTTGCAAATGGCAAGCAAAATAAGAATGATGCAAAACTGTAATTAACCGCACGATGCCACTGAAAGGATCGATATGGTTGACTAGAGGGGGGTGAATAGGCAACTAACAATTTTTAGCTTTTCTTTAACAATTTAAACTTTGCATCAAAGTAGGTTGTCTAGATATGCAACTAGGTGAGCAACCTATATGATGCAACAAGGATAGGAACACAAGCAAGCAAGAGATATGACACAAATAAGCTTGCACAAGTAAAGGCACGAGATAACCAAGAGTGGAGACGGTGGAGACGAGGATGTGTTACCGAAGTTCCTTCCCTTTGAGGGGAAGTACGTCTCCGTTGGAGTGGTGTGGAGGCACAATGCTCCCTAAGAAGCCACTAGGGCCACCGTATTCTCCTCACACCCTCACACAACGCGAGAAGCCGTGATTCCACTATTGGTGCCCTTGGAGGCGGCGACCGTACCTTTACAAACAAGGTTGGGGCAATCTCCACAACTCAATTGGAGGCTCCCAACGACACCACGAAGCTTCACCACAATGGACAATGGCTCCACGGTGACCTCAACCGTCTAGGATGCTCAAACACCCAAGAGTAACAAGATCCGCAAGGGATTAGTGGGGGGAATCAAATTTCTCTTGGTGGAAGTGTGGATCGAGTCCTTCTCAACCACTCCCGAGCAAATCAACAAGTTTGATTGGCTAGGGAGTGAGAATGGGCGAAAATGGAGCTTAGAGCAACAATGGAGCTTAGGGTTGGAAGAGATGAGTCAACGGGGAAGAAGGGGACCCCTTATATAGTGGGGGGCAAAGATCCAACCATTATCCACCTACCAGCCCGTGGCCAGCGATACTACCACTCCAGGCCCGCGGTACTACCGCAGGGCCGCGCGGTACTACCGCTTGCTGTCAAGCGGTACTACCGCACGGTCATGCGGTACAACCGTACATGCCCGCGGTACTACCGCAACACCAGCAACACCAAGGTCAGACCTGAAGCACACGAGCTGAGGGCGATACTTCCGCGAGCGCGGTACAACCGCGCTGCCTTGCGGTACTACCGCAAGGCAGGAATCCCCTAGCCAGGGGGAAGGAAACATCCGTGCCTACTTCCGCAAAGAAACAGAAGAAGCAAAAACCCGACACAGTACTACTGCCGAGGGGCGGTACTACTGCCTGACAACATAGCACAGTACTACCGCAGAAGGAAAGCGGTACTACCGTGGTAGGCGCGGATGTAAAAAAAATTACATCTGCCCCTACTACCGCGAGGGAGCGGTACTAGCCTGGTGGGCAAAGGTAGTGCAGCTCCAGGGGAGCGGTACTACCGTGGGCACCTGCGGTACTACCGCGCCGCAGCATGGTACTATTGCTGGTGCCTGCGGTACTACCGCTCACCTGGGAGCAGTACTATCGCGAGCCAACACAGCAGCCAGAAACAAGGAGGCGAGAAAGCGGAGGATGCTCCAAGGGAAAGGAGGGGACTAGAAAGAGACGTGTACGTGATGATTCCACCCAAACCTTTCCGACGCGGACCCCCTCTTAATAGTACGGCTTTCCTATGACCCAAACC
Organism: Triticum aestivum; assembly: GCF_018294505.1. Lineage (NCBI taxonomy): Eukaryota > Viridiplantae > Streptophyta > Magnoliopsida > Poales > Poaceae > Triticum > Triticum aestivum. The sequence continues at coordinate 422,511,577 of NC_057800.1, forward strand.
CACCAAAAAGAAACGTAGAAAAGACGATGTCTTCAACAGTCTTCGAGTGGCACCCAACTGTCTTGTGCCTAGCGATGAAATGTCTGGGATACTCAAGGCACACGATTAGTCCGCAAATGCGTTGTCATCAATCACCAAAACACCTTAGGGATAAATATGCCCTTACAATCTCCCCTTTTTGGTGGATTGATGACAATACGGGATTTGCACAAGGGAAATAATATTAAGCAACCACAAACCCCTCCTCTCTAGAATATAGACGGGCTCCCCTAGATGTGTGCCAACTAGATGGGTGCTTTGGACTACATGGCACACATACTAGGATCAAAAATCCCCCTATATTATAGAGACAGGGCATATCTAGTAAATGGAAGGCTAACACTAGACAAGATAGCACAAACATAAGTTAACTAAGATAGATAAAGTGCATATGTCTTACACCATATGTAGGATAAGTCTCGAAGGCACAAACCAAACAAAGGCAAACGAGGCAAATGAGGTTCAAACGACAAAGCAAACACACCAAGCGTGACACAATGCAAATCCCTACACTCTCTCCCCCTTTGGCATCGAGACGCCAAAAAGGCAGAGAGGACACCTACACACACGGGGTGGCTCAGGCAGAGAAGTCATCCCACTGCTCCTCGTGCTCCTCGTCAGACTCAGCGGCAGGGACGGACTCCTCGATGTCCTCCTCTGAACTGGTCCACTTGTACCCCTGCTTCGCCATCCAGGCAGCCTCTGGCGTGATGACATCCTCAGAACCGCCAGAGACATCCTCTCCAAAGAGCATCATAACCTTCTTGTCACTGCGGCGACTCCACTTGTCTGCCACGTGAGTCCTGTACTGTCCCTTTTCCTGCATGCAGAAGAGAGTCTTCATCTTGTCCTTTAACTCTTGGCCCACGACGGCTCAGAGGAAGGTGTGGTAGACCTAGTAGCACGGTCCTCAGCAACATTCTCTGCATCAGCCTCCTCCTCACAAACAACCCTCCTAGCAGTAGAAGCCTCAGCACAGGTAGTAGTGCCGGCCCAGTTGGGCTTGACGCGGAGACTGATGGACTCATGCCAAATCTAGTCTGGAGCAAGGAACTCATCACCAGGGTACATCTTCTCCCAAGCTGTGGAGAGCAACAGAAACAGGTACGGTCCATAGATAGGTACCTTGCGAGTGAACACCGCAAACCGAAGCTCACACCACATGATGTGTGAGACATCAAGTGGCTGAGTCTGAGATGAACGTGCCTCTGCACACAGGAGCAACATGTCCACTAGATAAGAATGAACCTTGTCCTTGTCGGCAATGCGTGGGAACAGAGTGTTGCGGAATATGCGACGCATGATATCCAGAAAGGAGTTCAGCACCCAAGTCGACTTGCCATTGGGGAGCACCTTCTCAACAAGGAATGGCTGAAGCAGGTTCTTGTTGGCAGACTCAGAGTTGGCGTGGGGGTGAACACCAACGGGTGTGTGAAGCCCGTCATCAGGAATGTGAAGCAGATCCATGAACTCCTTCCATGTAGCAGACAGCTGACGGCCGTTGGTCATCTAGGTCATCCTCCGCTCATCCCCGGGATGAAAGTAAACTAAGGCAAAGAACTGACAGATAAGCTCAGGGTCATAGTCAAGGTGAAAGGAGATCACAGGCTCAATAGCAAACTGCTCCACCAAGTCCAGAGCCTCTCCAAAATAGTCACGAAACTTGTCCTTCCGCATGTGATTCATGTCTATCCATTTGTCATCCATGAAGGTATTCTGCTTGTTCTTGATCACATCCAGATAGATGAGAGCCTGTTGCTTGGTCCAGAACAACTCGGTGCCTCTGAGGACAGCCCGAGGATTCACATAGGGATTGATCTTCCGGTGTTCGACATACTCATTGACTGAAATCTCGTCCATGCCCTTAGCAGGTTCCTTTTGCTTGCTGGCAGTGGTCTTGACATTGCGCTTGGGGGCATTGGAGCCCTCTGGTGCTTCATCTTGGGGATTGCGCAGACGCTTGGAGCCAGTGTCACGACTGGGATTGGAACGGCGAGAGCCACCACCTGAGACACAAAGCGCAAAACACACACGACAAGCAAGAAGGATCAATGCAAAGACCACAACAAAGCAAACGAAACATGTAGGAAGCACACAAGATAATTGCCATGAGAGAGATTTGACCCCTACAGTAGTACTGCCAAGTGCTGCGGTACTAAGATTGTAGTACCGCTCTTAGTCGTGGTAGTACCGTGTAAGGCCATGGCAGTACCGGGTCTGGGAGCGGTAGTAGGATCTTAGTGTCACAGCTAGCGCGGTAGTACCGCATCCTATGGGCGGTAGTACCGCACGGGCTAGTACGGTAGTACCGCACCTGATGGGCGGTAGTACCGCACGAGCGGTAGTACCGCACATGAGACACGGTAGTACCACACCGCGTCAGATCCGAACAAGTTCAAATCTGAGAAAAGCCCGCGAAACCGCGGCGGTACTACGGTTGGACAAATATACCACAGGACAACATATCAAGTATGATTCCTACGCAACACGACTCTCCTACATCCTACTCTTGCACAGATTTGGCCTAAAATCTCAAGAACAACAAGCATCTCCCCAAAAACCTAGCAGCGAGAGAACAACCAACAAAAAGAGGGATTTGGGGAAAAACCTTGGTCCATGGCAAGAGGAAGTGGTGGGGAACGATCCAACCGGACGGAATTCGAGAAGAGTGGCCGGAGACGGAGATCGGGCGAGGACCTCCAGTGTCGTTCTTGACAAAAAGAGAGAGAAAGACGTGGGGAGAGAGACAAGTGAATGGGTATGGGGAGTTGGAACTCCCCTGCCCGAGTCATAACCCCCACGCTCACTCGATGGCGCGGTAGTACCGTGCCTCATCGCGGTAGTACCCCTCGGCAGAAGTACCGCACCTGAGCGGTAGTACCGCGCTCTGGCGCGGTAGTACCATGCCTCTCAAAGAGGTAGTACCGCAGAAACCCGCGGCAGTACTGTGGGCTCGTAGAAGATGCACGTATCAAGCACACGAAAAAGAGGTCTTTGCACGAACACTCCGATGCAACACGACACCACAAGACCACACTACACACAAAGGCAGAAAGGCAAACAACAAAACGAAACAACCACGAGACACCACCTCTCCAAAGAGAGGGCGGTGGCCGTAGCCACCTATGTTTGAGTCAATTGGTATGGCACTGCGAAGAATTATCCTTAGGCCCATGAACAAAACTCGTGTTTGAACCACAAGTACCATCAAACATGGCTAATGTGAAAGACTTGATCAATTTATGCATAATGGGGGGAGGGGGGTTGATTGAGAGAACAACACTCCCCCTATGTCCATGCCTACATCTAAACAAGACAACAAGTTGAGTATGGTGGGGTGTGCAAGGGTTCAAGCAACATTGCTCGAATCAATGATATTTAGCTCATGCCTTAACTCGCAAAATCTTGCTTCATCCAAGGGCTTCGTGAAAATATCTGCAAGGTTATCATGAGTGTTGACATAGTTGAGCTCGATCTCTCCTCGCCTAATGTGATCCCAGATGAAGTGATACCGGATCTCAATATGCTTCGTCTTGAAGTGTTGCACCGGGTTGAGAGAGATCTTGATGGCACTTTCATTATCACACCAAAGAGGCACTTTGTCACAAATGACATTGGAATCCTTTGAAGTTTGCCTCATCCATAAGAGTTGTGCACAACAACTACCGGCCGCCACATACTCCGCTTCGGTGGATGAGAGAGACACACAACTTTGCTTTTTGGAAGACCAACTTACCAAAGAGCAACCAAGGAATTGTCACCCTCCGGAAGTGGACTTCCTATCCACTTTGTCTCCCGCCCAATCGTAATCCGAATACCCTACAAGCTTAAAGTTTGCTCCTCTTGGGTACCATAAGCCAAAGTTTGGGGTATGAGCCAAATATCGAAAGATTCATTTGACCGCCACATAGTGACTTTCCTTAGGTGCGGCTTGAAACCGTGCACAAATTCCCACACTCAACATGATATCCGGTCTAGATGCACAAAGGTAGAGCAAGGAGCCTATCATGGAACGATATACCTTTTGATCCACCACTTTACCATTGGGATCTATGTCAAGTTGGCACTTGGTGGGCATTGGAGTGGAAGCCGGCTTGACATCACTTAGCTTGAATCTCTTGGGCATGTCTTGAGTGTATTTGGCTTGGTTGATGAAGGTTCCTTCTCTTCTTTGCTTCACTTCGAACGCTAGAAAGAACTTCAACTCTCCCATGGAAGACATCTTGAACTTTGAGGTCATGAGAGCGGCAAATTCCTCATTGAAAGCTTTGTTAGGGGAACCAAAGATAATATCATCAACATATAATTGGCACACAAACAACTCCCCTTTGACCTTCTTAGTAAAAATAGTGGGATCGATTAGCCCAACTTCAAAACCACGATCTTGTAACAACTCGGTAAGGTGGTCATACCACGCACGTGGGGCTTGTTTAAGGCCATAGAGTGCCTTATCGGGTTGATACACATGATCGGGAAAGTAGGGATCCTCGAACCCGGGGGGTTGCTTGACATAAACCTATTCATTAATGGGACCACTAAGAAAAGCACTCTTCACATCCATTTGTTGTAACTTAAAGTTATGATGAGAAGCATATGCAATCAACATGCGAATGGATTCAAGACAAGCAACGGGAGCAAAGGTTTCACCATAGTCAATACCCTCAACTTGGGAGTAGCCTTGTGCTACCAAACGAGCCTTGTTGCGAATGATAATCCCATGGGCATCTTGCTTCTTCTTAAATATCCACTTGGTTCCAATGACATTGTGGTTCCCCGGCGGTCTTGGCACCAATCTCCACACTTTGTTGCGCTCGAAGTTGTTGAGTTCTTCATGCATGGCATTGAGCCAATCCGGATCTTTGAGCGCCTCATAGACCTTGTGGGGTTCGACACAAGAGAAAAATGTGTGATGCTCACAATAGTTTGCTAATTGTCTACGAGTGCTTACCCCCTTTCTTAAGCTTCCAAGCACATTCGTCATGAGATGATCCTTGGTGGAGAGCTTGGAAGCAACCTTGGCGGCACAACGCTCCAATTCCTCCTCGGGGGTGAGATGAGGAGTGGTCACTTGATCATCTTGAGCGTCATCTTGAGCTTGTTCTTGTTCTTGTTCTTGAACTTTCTCGGAGGAGAGAACTTGACCTTGGGCATCACTTGATGTGTCAACACCATCTTGAGCATGATCTTGCCCTTGGTCATGTTCTTGAGGATGAGGGCCTTCATGTTGTTCTTCGGAAGCGTGTGGGCCTTGGGTTGGTGATGGCTCCACTTGAGTGGAGCATTGTCCTTCTCCTTAGGCCACAAGGGGTTCCTCAATGGGTAGGATAAAGCCAACACCCATTCTTCTTATGGCTTGAGGAGGAATTTCATCACCTACATCACAAGTGCCACTTTGCTCCACTTGGGAGCCGTTATTCTCATCAAACTCCATGTTACACATCTCCTCAATAAGTCCCGTGGATTTATTGAGGACACGGTAAGCATGAGAGTTTGTAGCATAACCAACAAATATGCCCTCATAAGCTCTAGCCTCGAATTTAGACAACCGAACACCTTTCTTGAGAATGAAACACTTACACCCGAACACCTGAAAGTACTTGAGGTTGGGCTTGTTACCGGTGAGTATCTCATATGGAGTCTTGCTCAAGCCCTTGCGGAGGTAGAGCCGATTGGATGCATGACACGCGGTGTTGATGGCTTCGGCCCAAAAGTTGTACGGAGACTTGAACTCCGCCATCATGGTCCTTGCCGCATCCATCAACGTCCGGTTCTTCCTCTCCGCAACATCGTTTTGTTGAGGGTGTAAGGTGTGGAATATTGATGCTTGATCCCCTCATCACTAAGCAACTCATCCAAGGTGTAGTTCTTGAACTCGGTGCCGTTGTCACTTATTATTGTCAAGATCTTTGCATTGTGTTGACGTTGTGCTTCATTTGCAAAGTCAATGACGGTTTGTTGGATTTCGCTCTTCCTCTTGAAGAAATACACCCAAGTGTATCTTGAGTAGTCATCCACAATCACCAAGCAATACTTCCTACCCCCCAAGACTATCGAAGGATGGAGGCCCAAAGAGATCCAAGTGAAGGAGCTCCAAAGGCCTCTTTGAGTAAATGATAGTCGTGGGAGGGTGAGCCTTCTCATGTAGCTTTCCTTTGATACAAGCACTGCAAATACGATCTTTAGCGAAACTAACATTCGTTAGTCCACGGACATGGTCCCCCTTGAGAAGACTTTGCAAAGATATCATATTGACATGGGCTAGACGGCGATGCCAAAGCCATCCCACATCAGCTTTAGCCATTAGGCATGTCGCGGTCTTAGTGGGTCGCTCTGAAAATTTAATCACATATAGACCATTCTCGACATGCCCAACAAAGGCTACTTTAAGAGTCTTGCTCCACAAGAGGGCCACGGTATCGATATCAAAGAAAGTGGCAAAGCCCATGATTGCAAGTTGACGAACGGAAAGTAAATTGTATGCAAGGGACTCAACAAGCATGACCTTCTCGATCGTGAGATCATGAGAGATGACCACCTTGACAAGTTCCAATACCTTAGAAGATGAGGCGTCACCCCACTCGACATTGGTGGGCATAGATGGAATCTTGTGCACGTCCACCACCAAGTCCTTGCTTCCGGTCATATGATTTGTAGCTCCACTATCGAGCAACCATGATCCCCCACCGGAAGCAAACACCTACAAGAGATCAATGCTTGGTTTTAGGTACCCATTTTGTAATGGGTCCTTTGATGTTAGTAACAAGGGTCTTTGGAACCCAAATAGACCATTCAATGTATTCATGAGGAGAACCAACGAATTTTGCATAGACATGCCCACCACTAGCACGGCATAACATATAAGAAGGATTAAAGTCGCCGGCTTTGATGAGAGGAGTGGCATTGCCCTTTTTGACAGCGCCACCCTTCGCATTGTTCTTCTTCTCCTTGGAAGCACTCTCTCCCTCCTTCACAAAGGTTTGCATGAGAGGAGGAGGTCGTTTGGTCTTGTCATTCTTCTTCTTGTTCTTGGACTCGGGCACGTACCCAACCCCTTCCTTGGCCAAAACTCCCTTTTGGTTGATCAAGAGGTCATTGAGGTTCTTCTTGCCTTGTATGAAAGTCGCAAGACCTCTCTCAAGTTGCCCCTTTAGCTTAGCGTTCTCCTCAACAAGATGCACATGCTCACAATACGGGTTTGTAGCATTTGCATTATCAATTAACATCATACGAGGGAAAGTGGCTTTTTCCTTGGTTAGCTTTACTTGAAGTTGATCATGAGACTCTTTGAAGCTAGCATGAGCACCCTTCAAGACCTTGTGAGCCTTGTCAAGTAGATCAAACTCCTCTTTGAGTCTATCAAGATCAACCTCAAGTTCGGCCTTCTCAGAGTTTAGCACATGAGAAACAATGAGAACATGATCATAATCTTTCTTTAAATTATCATGATCAATGTTGTGTGACTCATCAAGAGCCAAACGAAGACCATGCTCTTCCTCAAGAGCATTGGAAATATCCGAAATCTCATCGGCATAGTCACAACTATGCCCTTCCATCTTAGTGATGGTATCTTTGTGAGCCTCGATCATGTCATTGGCTTCACCAAGTTGTTCCAAGAGAGCAACAAAGTGCTTCCTGGATTTACCCTTAAGTTTGCCCATAAAAGGCCTCAAACTCATTTTCCTCCACATTAGCTCCCTCATGTTCATCAATGCTATCCATCGAAGAAGGGTGATTAATGATGGTAGTTTTGATGTTGGGGGTTACCTTGTTGGTGGCTTTAGCCATGAGGCACTTGGCGGTGATGCTCTCATTGGATGAGTCGAAGAGAGACACCCGTGGAGTCGTTGCAATGGCAACTGAGGCCATGGCAGCCAACTCACCATCTTCATCATCGTCATCATCCTCATTGTACTCTTCTTGTACCACCAATGCCTTGGGAGGAGTCTTCTTGGTGAAGTTTCTCTTGTTGGGGAACGACTTGGCCTTGTCCTTTCGGATGAGCTTACCACCATTGTCTTCCCTCTTCTCATATGGGCACTCCGCAACAAAATGACTCACATTGCCACAATTGTAGCAAGTCCTTACACGTTGCTTGCTCTTCGTGCCACTTGAGTTGTTTTTGTTAAAGTTTGGCCTCGAGTTTTTCTTGATCCAAAATTTCCTTGAAGCGAGTGCCATGTGTTCATGATATGCATACTTTGTATCTTCAGGGTTGCTCTCCTCTTCTTCCTCTTCTTCTTCTTCAACGGAGAGCTTGGCCTTCAATGCAAGGTTGGGCTTCTTTTCCCTTTGAGAATGAAGCACCGCATTGTCGGCGGTCTTGTCCAAAATGTTCATGGCCACAAACTCATCCAACACTTCGCTTGAGGTCAAAGTGTGGAAGTCCGGTCTTTGATGAATGACGGAGGACATGGCCTTGTGGTAGGGCATCATTGCCTTGAGGAATTTGCGCTTGATCCAATTGCATTTGTGTCCTTGCTCCCATGATCTCGGAGTGAGACCGCGAGTTTGGTTACTCTCCGATAAAGCTCACGAGGTTCTTCATATTCTTTCATTGCAAACTCATCGGCCTCATCTTGCACCACTTCATAGTTGGAGCGTTGAATGCTTGCGCTTCCCCGGTAGAGAGAGACAACACAAAGCCATGCGTCTTTGGCCAAGGCAAAGGGCCGAAGATGAGGTAGGTCTTTGGGTGGGATTGCATCTTGAATGATGAAGAGAGCATTCTCATTGAATTGATTATCCGCGGCTTCTCGAGGAGTGAAGTTGCTTGGATCATGCGGATAGAAACCTTCTTCAATGATTCTCCAAAGATTAGTGTTCACATGATTTAGATGACGTTTAAAGAGGTAAACCCAAGAATCAAAGTTCGCATTTTTCACAATCTTAGAGGGAGGACTGGCATGATTCAAATGAGTGGAAGGAACCGGTCCACCATAAACAAGTGGTGGTTCCACATGAGCAAAGATACCGGTGCCATTCTTACCACTAGAAGAAGGAGCCTTTTCACTACTAGCTTCCCCCTTATCGGAGGTAGCATCCGTCACCTTGTCGGTGGGATTACCCACTTTCAATGGTGCGGTGGATAGTTTAAGCCCTTCAAGGAATTTAGTAAACATGCTTTCAACCTCGGTCGTCATGGAGGTTTTCAATGTCTCCAAGGCCACATTGAACTCCTCGTGAGAGACCGAGGTTTCCCCATCGCCCGTAGACGAGATCGGATTTACACCGGAGTGTTCCTCCACACCGTCTACGGTATCAACCATACTCTTCGGACGGTAAAGTCCTTAATAAAGAGACGAGGCTCTGATACCAATTGAAAGGATCGATATGGTTGACTAGAGGGGGTGAATAGGCAACTAACAATTTTTAGCTTTTCTTTAACAATTTAAACTTTGCATCAAAGTAGGTTGTCTAGATATGCAACTAGGTGAGCAACCTATATGATGCAACAAGGATAGGAACACAAGCAATCAAGAGATATGACACAAATAAGCTTGCACAAGTAAAGGCACGAGATAACCAAGAGTGGAGACGGTGCAGACGAGGATGTGTTACCGAAGCTCCTTCCCTTTGAGGGGAAGTACGTCTCCGTTGGAGCGGTGTGGAGGCACAATGCTCCCCAAGAAGCCACTAGGACCACCGTATTCTCCTCACGCCCTCACACAATGCAAGAAGCCGTGATTCCACTATTGGTTCCCTTGGAGGCGGTGACCGAACCTTTACAAACAAGGTTGGGGAAATCTCCACAACTCAATTGGAGGCTCCCAACGACACCACGAAGCTTCACCACAATGGACTATGGCTCCACGGTGACCTCAACCGTCTAGGATGCTCAAACACCCAAGAGTAACAAGATCCGCAAGGGATTAGTGGGGGAAATCAAATTTCTCTTGGTGGAAGTGTGGATCGAGGCCTTCTCAAACACTCCTGAGCAAATCAACAAGTTTGATTGGCTAGGGAGTGAGATCGGGCGAAAATGGAACTTAGAGCAACAATGGAGCTTAGGGTTGGAAGAGATGAGTCAATGGGGAAGGGGACCCCTTATATAGTGGGGGACAAAGATCCAACCGTTATCCACCTACCAGCCCGCGGCCAGCGGTACTACCGCTCCAGGCCAGCGGTACTACCGCAGGGTCGCGCGGTACTACCGCTTGCTGCCAAGCGGTACTACCGCACGGTCATGCGGTACAATTGTATAGGCCCGCGGTACTGCCGCAACACCAGCAACAGCAAGGTCAGACCTGAAGCACACGAGCTGAGAGCGGTACTTCCGCGAGCGCGGTACAACCGCGCTGCCTTGTGGTACTACCGCAAGGCAGGAATCCCCTAGCCAGGGGGGAAGGAAACATCCGTGCCTACTTCTGCAAAGAAATGGAAGAAGCAAAAACCCGACACAGTACTACTGCCGAGGGGCGGTACTACTGCCTGACAACATAGCATGGTAGTACCGCGGAAGGAAAGCGGTACTACCATGGTAGGCGCGGATGTAAAAAATTACATCCGCCCCTACTACCGCGAGGGAGCGGTACTAGCCTGGTGGGCAACGGTAGTGCAGCTCCAGGGGAGCGGTACTACCGTGGGCACCTGCGGTACTACCGCTGGTGCCTACGGTACTACCGCTCACCTGGGAGCAGTACTACCGCGAGCCAGCACAGCAGCCAGAAACAAGGAGGCGAGAAAGCGGAGGATGCTCCAAGGGAAAGGAGGGGACTAGAAAGAGACGTGTACGTGATGATTCCACCCAAACCTTTCCGACGCGGACCCCTCTTAATAGTACGGCTTTCCTACAACTCAAATCCACCAAAAAGAAACGTAGAAAAGATGCCGTCTTCAATAGTCTTCGAGGGGCACCCAACCGTCTTGTGCCTAGCGATGAAATGTCTGGGATACTCAAGGCACACGATTAGTCCGCAAACGCATTGTCATCAATCACCAAAACACCTTAGGGATAAATATGCCCTCACAGCCACTTAGAATGCAACAAGAAACTAAGCTACTGCACTCCAACATAACAAAAAAGCATATGGAAGTGATGCACAAGAGATGCTTGACAAAACATGAACACTGAGCTACGGCTAAATCACACAAGAACAGGTTCAAACAAGCATGGAAAAGTGCAAAAGATATCAGCATCATAGACTTAGTGAAAATACTAACATGGCATAAACAGCATCAGGAAGCAATGTTTAGAGCTAGCGAACAACCTGCTACAGGAACATATCATAGCAAACAAAAGCGTGGCATAATTATACTAAATGCATAGAACAAAAGTCCCTTACTGGACATGGGCACCCATGTAAACATAGCAAGTTTTATGAACAGTTTCAGACTTAGCATAAAAACAGAGCATGGCATAAACAGAATTATGATAGCAACTTTGCGAGCTCAAATCACTCACCACAAAGCATTGCATGACAAAACAAGCATACCAACAGCAAGGTAACATGATCATGAGGCTAACCATGGCAAGATCAAGTTCATAGGATGCATGGATCACTAACAACAACCGTGGCAATATTGATTAACATGTTAACATTCAGCTAGGAACGTTTTATAGCAAAAGTAGAGCAAGAACAAGACATGCTAGAGCACTCCAAAATTGCAAACAAGGGCATGGATGGATAAAGAATAACCACATTTTCAAACCATCCTTACTGAAGTATCTCAAAATAAGCATGGATCACTATGTAGCATCAAGTTTACATGACATCAAAATAACAGCAGGTAAAAGACTTAGCAAAATCTTAAGTCCCTGAAAACAGCAACATCACGAAGCCTAGTTTGCATGCTTGTTCTAGCCACCACATTGATCACAAAAATATAAAGAAAAACACCCCTGTAAATATGGCATATTGTAGTTCAAAACTCATGTAGACCTCAAGCTCATATGATGCACATATCAAATGCAACATAAATGACAAAACGTCATGATCTGATAATTACCAACAGCTAACATTTTATAGCACTCTTGCAATGATGATAATGGCATCATAATGAACATTAACATGCATGGAAATGCAACTGGCATGAAGAGCTCATGATTCGGAGCTACGGACATGGAGATATAGCACGTCGAAGATAGCATAACAATTACTGAGATTCTCGGGACTTGGTCGTTTTTGAAAAGAAAAACAGGCGGGTGCTGAATAGCTAAAGTGTGCACCGGGCGAAGAATAGAGGGGGGGGTCGCTCACCGGATGGGCTCGGCCTGAAGAGTAGGAAGCAGGTGGGCCGGGGAAGTCGGGCTGGGCCGGCCGCACGCGGGGCCCACGAGGCCAGGGGTGGAGCTCCTCGTCCTCCTCGTGCACCCGCACGAGCAAGGCGGTTACGGCAGCGCCAGGAGGAAGTCCGGTGAGGGGAGGTGTTGGCGGCGGGGTCTGCAAGGCGACGGCGGCACAGGTGGGCACTTCGGCGAGGAGGAGGAGGCCACCGGTGATGGAGGCACGGGCGCGCGGGAGACCGGCCGGGCGGCAGGCGTGGTCGGGCTCCGATGGGCTCGCGCGGGCCGCGTGCAAGCTCGGGCGGGCCGGCGCGGTGGGAGGCGCGGAGAGGCGACATGGCGCGTTGTGGTTGGCCCGAGGGCGGTGGCGGACATGTCCGATGGTGGCGCGGACATGTCCGGCGACGGGAGGAGGAAGAAGCTAGGGTTTGGACTATGATTTTGGATGGAGAAGACCTTTATATAGGTCGAGGGAGTTTGGAGTGTCCAAATGAGGTGTGGTTTTCGCCCACACGATTGTGATCTGATGACGGATGACATGGAGATGGTTTAGATGGGTTATTGGGCTGTTTTGGAGGGGTGTTGGGCTGCAACACACAAGAGGCTTTTGCGGTTACCCGGTTAACCGTTGGAGCATCAAACGGCCTCCAAATGGAACAAAATTTGATAGACGGTCTACCGGTGGTGTACCCTGGCCACATGGAAAATCTCAGTCCATTCCTAGAAAGTTTAACACCCACTCATGAAAAGAGACAAGAGGGGTGCGCCAGTGCATGTGGGAGTGTCGGATTGTGAAACAGACAACGGGGAAAATGCTCGGATGCATGAGACGAACACGAATGCAAATGTGATGCACATGATGACATGATATTTAATGCATAACATGAACAGAATGCAAAACGGAAGACAAAAACCCAACCACGAAGGAATATCATATCGCATCTCCGGAAATGGCAAGAGTCGGAGTTACAAATATGTAAAGTTGTATCCGGTGTGTTACAACACTCCACCACTACGAGAGGATCTCATCCCGAGATCTAGGATGGCACCGGAGGGAAAACGGAAGAGGAAGAGAAGAGGTAAAACTAAGTTGCTTCTTTGACAAACGAGTGAAACCAAAGAACCTTGATAGGTTAAACAATTTCAAGAAAAGAATACAACGGAGATGATTGAAGTTGAAAACACACCTTTAGAAAAGAGGAACGGGGAAGAACAAATTCGGACAGCACTCCGGTTGAAAAAAGATGCAAGGCTTGATAAGATGAAAAGAACATGAGCAGAGGACACAACACTCCGGTTAAATGGATATGCATGAAAAGAACACGATCCTCATACTTTGAGATGATGAGTGAAGAGAGCAACATCACAATGCCACCGGAAGAGAGAATAGAAGATAGATCATTGGAATGAACGAATGGAGAAGAAAATGCCAACTTCTGCCACAAAAGAGCTTGGAGAGCACCCTTCCAAGAAGGTTATAACAGACTTGTTGGAAAACCAACAGCGAAACGAATAAACTTGTAGTGAGCTTATGGAAAACTTCTCAAAATTGAGGCGAAATTCTGCCACTACGGAAACAAAAGATTGGATTGATATAAACAAGGAGACGAGAAACTTATTTCATCGAGCGGGTAAATGAAGAACTTGGGTCATTTATAAGCACCATGAATAGCAACAGTCCTTAGGGAAAGCTTTAGGTGAAATATAACCCAAGTTAACTCCAATGAAGAGATTGGTGGGTTTAAATATCTCATTCTTAACAACTTGCGAATCATGAAACATGAAGGGAAATTGACAAGAATGACATAACACCACCTAAAAAGATAAGGTAGAAGGAATTGCACTTCGGAATGCAAGATGAAGAATACTTGACCTCCTCTGAAAAGAATCTCGATGAACACTTCGAGAAGGAATTAAATCCTTGATGAACCATCATGTAGAGCCTCCATGAAGAACTCGGTAACAAAACAATGATATAAAGAAAGAGAAGTTGAAAACACAAGGTGAGTCTGCAATGATTTAGATGAATATTCATGGTGATATAATTGACATATCTTGGAACTCCGGGAAAGTACGAAGCACTTGAACCGAGAATTTACTCATCATGAACAAACTCCGGAAGAATGAATCTATCATTTGGATGAAGCAAGAATAAGAATTATATTATGTGTATCCTTCACCAATTTGAATTGATGACCAGCAATGGATTTAGCATACTACTTATTCTCGTAGAAAGGATTGAGATAGATATAGCGCAAAACTTGAGAAAAGACTTCAACGAATCGTCGGTAGGATTTGAAAGAACGAAAGAGTTGATATGATAACGAAGGAAGAGAAATTTTGAATGAACCACCGTAAGAATTGAAAACGAATGAGGTAAAAGGGGTGAATCACTAGTAAGAATTAGAGAACGAATGAAGATACTTGAGGGAATTTGATACAAGAGAACGAAGAGATCACAATCTGATTAGATAATAATTGAATGATGCACCGGTATGATTTGGAGAACGAGAGCTGAAAGCTTGAATGGATAATTCTGAGATGATGGACTCCGAAGAATCAAATTGAAAAGACTCCTGAATTCCTTTGGATGGGTGAAAAGAATTCTCACAATCGAAAACAATTATGAGAGGATGGCATAAAGCTAGCACCAAGAATCTTCAAGAGAACGGATATGATTGCAGAGAAACTCTTCCTCGGTCTTCAACTGTTGAGAATGATGACGAGAAACACCACTAAGAATTGTTTAGACACTCCGGGAGAATCAAAAGCGAAGAGGTTGAGCCAACGATGAAAGAATTTGAAATATGTTGGAGAAAGACAAATGACTTATGATAATTCATTCTTATGTCGAACTTCGAAAAGAATTTGAGGATAGCTCCGGGGAAAATTAGAAGAGTCAGGTAAGATCCTGGATAAGACTTGTGGGTTAGGGCACACTCAAAAGATAGACCGTTGAACAATTTAAAAGATAGATTGCACCAACTGAATTAAATGGCTTGAATGAGATAACATCCTCGAAAGAGCTTGAACGAAAGTAGAGTGGAAACACGAATCTTCGAGATATCTTGAGCACTCTAGAACAATTCAATAGCGAGAAGTGGATAATTAAGAGATGCACCGGCATGAGAAAGCATTAGAACCAAGCAAACTATATGATCGACAAAGCTTGAATTAAATCCACCGGAGAAGAAAAGAATGAAGAATAATGAGCTTGAAGCTTCCTTAGCATCTTCATGAGAAACACCGGGTAAGAACTTTGAAGGAACAGACTGAAGAAACTTCACATCAATAAAAGGATACTTGATTAAGAAGTCTAAGTCCTTGAAGAAAAAGGGTGGAAGGGCGGGAAAAACAAAGACAACTTGAAATGGATGAAACGAACACCGTTGGGAAAAACTGAGGGGTGATCTTGCGAATGTTGAAATGATCGGATCCAATTGACGAGAAACACGCCGGTTGAAAAAGGTTGACATGACAATCTCGATTATCATGAAGGGTTAGTATTCACATAGAAATATGAGAACACCGCTTAGGAAAGGTATGTAATCAACACTTGACATTGGAGCAACTAGAATACCACAACTCAAAACAAAAACAAAGGATTGGCTTGCAGAATAAGCCGGAACAAATCCATATGATATAGATTAACCAATCCCATATCATGCATCTTTCGGAAAGATATTCTAGGAGCTACTTGAATTCCCACCTATAAAACACCCAAAACTTTCGGGTTATGCAATCAGGTGTTGGGGATATAGGGGAAGCATAATATCTCACCCAAAGTAACAATACCTACATCCAGTTGTATCCATCCTTCAACACATAATCAAGAGACCTTCGGAAATCGTGTACCTCAACCTTCGGAAAGCATCCGTTATACAAGTTATGGAAATACTCCCGAATTCCTGCCCCAGTACTGGGTGGCATCGAGGTTATCTCACCAACAACTGCATAAAAGAGATTTTCGATGTCGGCGAAACTCAGGTATTCCAGAACTGCAACGATAAAATTGTGACGACAACACCTCGGAGCTCAACTCCCCGGGACACTGCCACAACCCCTAAATGTCAGGAGGCACCAAGAACAATGTTCTTGTCACAAGACTATCGGAACGATTCCAACATACCCACATGATCCTAAAAAATCGTGAAATTTGAGGAGAGGAGAGTCAAAACTTCTACGTCAGGAGGCCTCACCAGAGCGACGAAGGGACTGAGAAGTAAAAAAGAATCCTACTCTCCGATATATATAATCCTAAGACACAAAACATTTTGTTCTAGACTCAACAACGTCAGCGATTCGATCAAGCAGGGGGCTCCTAAGTCGGGGATGGCTCTGATTACCAACTTGTAACACCCACAATGTGGCTATATCTCCCACGTGTTGGGGCATGACTTAGAGGCATAGTCGCATGGTAGGCTTGTCGCAAGAGGGGTAATCTTTACACATCCCATGTACTGAATAAGAAAGGGATAAAGAGTTGGCTTACAATCACCACTTCACACAATACATGAATAAATCATACATCATCCAAAGTACAAACAAGGTCCAACTACGGAACCAAAATAAAAGAAGACAACCCCAAATGCTAGATCCCCGATCGTCCCAACTGGGCTCCACTACTGATCAACAGGAAACGAAACATAACAACAAATAAGATCTTCATCGAGCTCCCACTTGAGCTCAGTTGCGTCACCTGCACTGGTATCATCGGCACCTGCAACTGTTTGGAAGTATCTGTGAGTCATGAGGACTCAGCAATCCCACACCCGCGAGATCAAGAATATTTAAGCTTATGGGTAGGAAAAGGTAGTGAGGTGGAGCCGCAGCAAGCACTAAGAATATATGGTGGCTAACATACGCAAATAAGAGTGAGAAGAGAAGCAACGCAATGGTCAATAAACTAGAAGTGATCAAGAAGTGATCCTGAAACTACTTACGTTCAAACATAACACAAGACCATGTTCACTTCCCGGACTCCGCCGAGAAGAGACCATCACGGTTACACACGCGGTTGATGCATTTTAATTAAGTTAAGTGTCAAGTTCTCTACAACCGGACATTAACAAATTCCCATCTGCCACATAACCGCAGGCACGGCTTTTGAAAGTTCAAAACCCTACATGGGTGTACCAACTTAGCCCATCACAAGCTCTCACGGTCAACAAAGGATATTCCTTCTCGCGGGAAGACCCGATCAATCTCGGAATCCCGGTTACAAGACATTTCGACAATGGTAAAACAAGACCAGCAAAGTTGCCCGATGTGCTGAGAATCCCTATAGGACCTACACATATCTCGTTCCCAGGGAAACACCGGATAGGTCAAGCTACGAGTAAAACTAACCCTCAAGTTTCCCCGAGGTGGCCCCGCGGGCTGCTCGGTTCAGACCAACACTTAGAGAAGCACTAGCCCGGGGGGGTTAAAATGAAGATGGCCCTCGGGAGCGTGACTCCCAAGGGAAAAGGTATAGGTTGTTAGGCAAATGTAAAACCAAGGTTGGGCCTTGCTGGAGGAGTTTTATTCAAAGCGAACTGTCAAGGGGTTCCCATAACACCCAACCGCGTAAGGAACACAAAATCAAGGAACATAACACCTGTATGACGGAAACTAGGGTGGCAAGAGTGGAACAAAACACCAGGCATAAGGCCGAGCCTTCCACCCTTTAGCAAGTATATAGGTGCATTAAAGTAAATAAGATATAATAATGATATCCCAACATATCCATGTTCCAACATGGAACAAACTTCATCTTCACCTACAACTAACAACGATATAAGAAGGGCTAAGCAAAGCGGTAACATAGCCAAACAACGGTTTGCTAGGAAGGTGGGTTAGAGGCTTGACATGGAACTATGGGAGGCACGATAAAGCAAGTGGTAGGTAGCGACATAGCGATAGAAATAATAACTAGCAAGCAAAGATAGAAGTGATTTCGAGAGTATGGTCATCTTTCCTGCAATTGTACTCAGAGTTGACGAAAGCTTGAACCTCGAAAGCGTACTTAACAGGTTCCTCGTCACATACTCATCTCCAGGCTCTACCAAAAGCAAGAACACAAGCAAAGGAACAACAATCAAACACGATACAATGCACAAGCAACATGATGCAATACATGGCATGATATGCAAGACATGATATGCAATGCATATGCGTGCTTCGGAAGGGAAAGAATGATCAAGGCATCAACTTGGCAAACCAAGTATGCCACTGGAAAGATGAGATGATTTCGGCTGAAATCGATATAAAGATCACCGGAAACGGATGCACGGTTTGCAAATCGCAAGCAAAACAAGAATGGTGCAAAATTGTAATTAACTGCATGATGCCACTTAGAATGCACCAAGAAACTAAGATACTGGACTCCAACATAACAACAAAGCATATGGCAGTGATGTACAAGAGATGCTTTGTCAGGACCCTGACTCGATGTCACATCGATCTAGCTGGTAACACCTCATATCACTTTGCGGCCTCACGCACGGTATCCCCACGGGTGTCGCCTTACCTTTTCCCGGGACCGTTTGCGCCTTTTGGCTCACGTATATGATAGTGTCGCTAGCATCCATATGATAAAGAGCCCGGGCTGACATGACTAGTCGTAAACCCAAAGTGGCACAGACTTACAGGGACAGGCATCCATGACCCAGCTTCGAACGTGTCGGTCATCAGCAAGTGGGTCCGGGCTGTAGCACTGGGCTAGCAAGACTCCGGTAAACCGGGCTGTAGCGGGCTAACAGGACTCCGGTACTCAAAGCGTGACATTTCCCTGAAGGGACAGACACAGGAACGAAGAAGGACACATGCCGGCCAGCCTAAGTGTTCCAGAGCAGTAGCAAGCTACCATGGCTCAGCGGTAACACTAGGAGACATTTCCCGGTAAGAGAGGCTACTAAAGATAAACAACTAGATAGTCAGATCCCACACATACCAAGCATTTCAATCATACACACAATATGCTCGATATGTGCAAATACAACGAAGCATCACAACATGACTCTATGACACAAGTACTTTATTTAAGGCTCAGGGAGCCATACATATCATACACAAAGGTACGGGTCTCACGACCCAACATACAAGTCATACAGTCATACAAGCCAGCAGCGGAGGTACATTGTCTGGGTACAGACAACTAGTAAAATAAAAGAGGCTTGGAAGCCTAACTATACTACGTGGTCCATCACAAGCTCAGGGTCACCACCTGGGTCTTTAGCCTACTCGTTGATGTCAACGTCTACATAGAACCCATCAGAAGGGGTTGCAGCGTCTTCTGTAAAAAATGTAGATTATAGCAACATGAGTACAAAGGTACTCAGCAAGACTTACATCAGATCCTACATACATGCATAGTATCAAGAAGGGTTGGTGGAGTTATTGCAGCAAGCTAGCTTTGACTCTTGGCTAGACTATCCTACGATACTCCAACTTGAAATGTTTTGCGCACACGAGTCCACTACTCACCACTTCAATACACTACCTAGGATCCACCTCCGTCTTCCTACGGAAGAGCCATCCTCGGCACTCACACTTATCTTGAGGCTTTTAGTAGTTTCCATTTACTTGTCTATGAACTGTATAGGCAACCAAGTAGTCCTTTACCGCGGACGCGGCTATTCGAATAGATCATGATAACCCTGCAGGGGTGTACTTCTTCATACATGTTTCCACCACTTAGCGTCTGCACACGACATGTGCTCGGCAGACTTCAAGCGAAAGCCGACGTGGGTGTAGACCACGACCTACCTAAACACTTAAGCCTCTAGTCCAGGTTTATCGCCTATTCAGGTTCCATCCGCAGGGAGTCCGGCCGAGGTTTCCCATACGGCCCCGAACGATGTGAACAGGGTTCCCGAGATACCTAACGGGTATTCGGTACACCGTGCCACGTACCTACCGCATCACAGCCCACCCCTACGGTCAGCGCTGTCCATGGCCTCCAGTAGGCTACAAACACCAGAAGTACTTGCAACTCCTGGACAGAGAGCTAGGGTGAATAAGAAGTCGAGCGGGGTCATATTTCAGGGCCCAATGCATGGTAGTAACTGTATCTTAAATCACACATACAGATCTCAGTGCTTAAGGTCGGCTTCAATGAAACAACCCACCATGTACTCCTACATGGCCTCTCATCGATACCTTTACCAAATCGTGTTCACCACACCACTCTCATTACCGACATAATCATTTCACTCTAGCCCATCACCCAGATGAACCAGACCTGACACGACTCTAAGCATAGCAGGCATAGCAAGGTAGGAACAACACATACATATGGCTCAATCAACTCCTACACATGCTAGTGGGTTTCATCTAGTTACTGTGGCAATGACAGGTCATGCAGAGGAAATGGGTTCAACTACCGTAGCACACAGCAGTTTGAATCGTGTTGTCTTAATGCAGTAAAAGAGAGCAGGAGCGAGAACATGGGATTGTATCGATATGATCAAATGGTTGGTTGCTTGCCTGATGGTTCGATGCTCGGATATGATTCTTCGTTAGGGTAATCACGGTACTCCTCGGGGACAGATCCTGTCGCAAAGGACATCGATACACAGGCATCACCAAACAATGTGCAACAATATGATGCATGCATGAAACATGGCAATATGAGTGTGTTGGGCTAATGCAGCTAAAACCAGAGGGGTTTGAACAAATTTGAATCAAAGATTCAAATTTCAAACTCAAATATGGCCTCTTTAAGTGCTTTTCCTTATTCTGTTTAAAACATCAATTTAACTTGTTTGATCATGCATGAAAATAGTACAGATGGATAGATTGGATTTTTCTGATCATTTTTCATATATAATTTGTCCAATTTGGAGTTACAGAATAAAAGTTATGAATTTTTGAAGTTTAAATAATATTCTGGAATTTCCTGATTTAATTTAAATCCAGAAATTCAATTACTGCGTCAGCCTGACGTCAGTGTGACGTCAGCAGGTCAACTGCGGCTGGCTGAAGTCAAACCTGACGTGTGGGGCCCACACGTCAGTGACAGGGGGGGTTAACCAGGTTTAAATTAATCCTAATTACTAATTAGTGGCGCTGGGGCCCACTGTCAGTGTCAGGGGGGGTTGACTAACAGTAGTTAGCGCTAACCTAACCACCTGGCCGACAGGGCCCACGCGTCAGTGACCCTGGGGGGGTCAAACCCCAGGTCGGACAAGTCAAACCCCACCGGCGACATGACGCCGGCGAGGTCCGAGACGGCGGCGAGAGTGCTTTTTGCCATTCCGGCAACCAAATGGACGGCGGAAGGCATCTACGTGTTGCTGAGGGTGAGCCGCGGCTATTGGTGGTGGTGGTTGGGCTCGGGGTGGCCGGAGTTGACGGCGGCGAGCTCGGCTGCGGCGGCCGGAGTTCGGATGCGGTCGGGATCAGTGTTGTAGGGCGTTAGGGGAGGTGTTGGTGCGTGCTACGTGCTCCTGGTGATGTGTGGAGCACGATGGTGTGCTCGGTTGGGCGCTACGGCGACCGTGGCCACGACGGCGACATCGCCGGCGGCGTGGAGCTCTCGGCCAAGGTGGGGCTAGGGCCTAGAGGTCGGGAGAGGCCAGGGGAGAAGGGGGAAACGCTCCGGGGGCTCACCGCGGTTGCAGTGGGCGTCGAAGCGGGCTCGGGGACGCGCCGGAGACGACGAATTTGACGGCGACGGTGGTCGGAGTCCGAAGAGGGGAACGGCGACGTGGCGGCGATGCAGAGCTTCCGGGGAGCTGTGGAGCAGTGGGAAGGAAGAGGGAGTTGTGGCGGAGCTTCTGAGCTAGTCGGGGGAGCGAGGGGTGGCCGGAGGCGACTGCTACGGCGAACGGTGGCGATGGTGGTGTTCGGCCGTGTGAGAGAGAGAGCGAGGGAGAGGAAGGAGAGAGCCGGGGAGAGTGAGAGAGAGCAGGGGGAGAGGCGTGGCGTCGTCCAGGGCGTCGAGCGAGGAGGGGAGGCCAGGCAAGCAGGCGAGCAGGTGGCGTGGCGCGGTGGCGCGCGCGCGCGCCGGCCACACTCCCCTCCCTCTGTCTGGACGAAGACGACAGAGGAGGGAGGTGGGCTGGGCTGGCTGGGCCGCACAGTGGAGGAGCCCAGGTAGGTTTTCCCCCTTTTCTTTCTGTTTTCTGTTTTATTTAATATATCTGCAACTTTGTTGAATTAAATAAAATACCTAGGCAACTCCAAAAATCACCAAACTATTCCTGGCCCATAGTTGGATTATTTCCAACATGAAACATTTTAGTTTGGAGATATTTGAGCATTTAAATATTTTATATTATTTTAAATGCCCAAATTCAAATATCTATGATTTAATTCAAAAACCCTAGGATGGCCTAGGAAAATGTGCACCATTTTTGGCAGAGGTTCTGAACCAAGACAAAAATGATGGGCATTTTAGAAGGGCATTTCAGGTTCATTGAAAAATTATTTTAGTAGCCCTAGTTGGTTTCAGAGGGGACTGGGGGTTCTGTCATCCCCATTTCAAGTTTCTGATGAATGAGTAAACATGATGCAACACTCTAATGCATGACTAGCTAGGGTGTGACAACTCACCCCCACTCAAAAGAATCTCGTCCCGAGATTTGGGTTCCTCCGAGAAGAAGGCGGGATACTCGAGTCGAAGACGATCCTCCCTTTCCCAAGTTGCTTCATCTTCAGAATGGTGCGACCATTGAACCTTGAGAAACTTGATATTATGACGTCGCGTGGTACGTTCGGCTTGATCGAGGATACGGATGGGGTACTCTCGATATGTAAGATTATCTTGGAGATCAAGCGTTTCGTGGTCCACTTCACGGATAGGATCCGAGAAGCAACGCCTGAGTTGAGAAACGTGGAAGACATCGTGAACTCTGGAGAGGTGCGGAGGTAGTTCCAATTGGTAGGCAACTTCTCCTCGTTTGGCAAGAATGCGAAAAGGTCCAATGTAACGAGGAGCCAATTTGCCTTTGATACCGAAACGATGGGTTCCCTTCAGAGGGGTGACCCGAAGGTAAGCCTTCTCGTCAACCTCGAAAGTCATAGCCTTATGTTTTCGGTCATATTGACTCTTTTGACGAGATTGGGCTGTTTTCAACTTTTCACGAACGATACGAACTTGTTCTTCTGCTTCCTGAATCATATCCGGGCCAAAGAATTGTCTTTCCCCGGTCTCTGACCAGTTAAGGGGTGTTCGACATCATCGTCCATAGAGAACTTCAAAAGGGGCTTTACCCAAGCTAGATTGATAGCTGTTGTTGTAAGCGAATTCGGCAAATGGAAGGCACTTCTCCCAGTCCATTCCGAAAGAGATAACGGAGGCTCGAAGCATGTCTTCTAGAATCTGATTGACGCGTTCCACTTGACCACTTGACTGAGGGTGGAAAGCGGTGCTAAAGGAGAGACGGGTTCCCATAGCATTTTGGAAACTTTCCCAAAATCGAGAGGTGAAAAGACTTCCTCGATCCGAATTGATTTCCAAAGGAACACCATGGAGAGACACTATTCGGGAGATGTACAGATCTGCCAGCTGACTAGCGGTTATACTCTCACGAACGGGTAAGAAATGAGCTACCTTGGAAAGACGATCGATAACGACGAAAATAGCATTATTCCCTCTTTTGGTCCTGGGAAAACCGGTAATGAAATCCATACCAATTTTATCCCATTTCCATTCAGGAATAGCTAAGGGTTGAAGGGTGCCAGCAGGCCGTTGATGCTCTGCTTTTACACGACGACAGACGTCGCAATTAGCAATATACTGAGCGATTTCTCTCTTCATCCTAGTCCACCAGAACCTCTGGCGTAGGTCCTGATACATCTTAGTACTACCGGGATGAATGGTGAGAGGAGATTCATGAGCTTCCTTAAGGATTAAACGCCTTAGGTTGCGCACTTTGGGAACCACTAGTCGATCCCCGAAGTATACTACCCCTTGATCATCAATGGAGAAACAATTCGCAATTCCTTTCTGAATGTTTCTCTTGATGCGGGAGATTCCCGGATCTACCTTCTGTGCTTTGATAATTTGATCCGTAAGGGTAGGTTTTGCCACCAAGGTGGAAAGAGAACCTTGAGGTATAATGTGAAGGTTAAGCTTCCGAAATTCCTCATGGAGCAGCGGTTGACTTTGTTGTAACATCAGGTTGTTACAATAAGATTTACGACTTAGCGCATCAGCCATGACGTTGGCTTTCCCTGGGGTGTAGGTTATTCCTAAGTCGAAGTCTGTGATCAATTCAACCCAACGTCTCTGCCTGAGATTCAAATCCGGTTGGGTGAAAATGTACTTCAGGCTTTGGTGATCAGTGAATATTTTGCAACGATTACCGAGGAGGTAATGTCGCCAGGTCTTAAGTGCATAGACTACGGCTGCAAGCTCTAGATCATGAGTAGGATAATTCTCCTCATGTGGGTGTAATTGCCGTGAAGCGTAAGCAATTACGTGTCGATCTTGCATGAGAATGCAACCTAGCCCTTGTCGCGAGGCGTCGCAGTAGATAACAAAGTCCTTGGAGAAGTCTGGCGGTACTAGCACGGGAGAAGAGGTCAGGCGTATTTTCAGTTCCTGAAAGCTGTGCTCACATTGTGGAGTCCATTCGAACTTCTTATCTTTCTTGAGGAGTTCGGTTAGAGGTTTAGCAACTTTGGAGAAGTTCTCGACAAAGCGACGGCAATAGCTCGCTAAGCCTAGAAAACTCCAAACTTGCTTGACCGATTCGGGTGGAGTCCAATTAAGGACGGCTTGAACTCGCTCAGGGTTGACAGCAATACCTTTACCAGATATTACATGACCCAGATAGGTCACTTCTGGCAACCAGAATTCACATTTAGAAAATTTGGCATAAAGGCGATGCTCTCGAAGTTTCTTCAACACTAGCCTTAAATGTTCGGCATGTTCTTCCTCGTTCTTGGAGTAGATGAGTATATCATCGAGATAAACTACGACGAATTTATCCAAATACTCCATGAAGATTGAGTTCATTAACCGAGAAAAAGTGGCTGGAGCGTTGGTTAAACCGAAGGACATGACGGTGTACTCGTATTGGCCATAACGAGTAACAAAGGCCGTTTTAGGAATGTCCCCGTTTCTGATTTTGATTTGATGGTAGCCCAACCTCAAATCCATCTTGGAGAAGACTGAGGATCCAGCAAGCTGATCATACAGATCGTTGATCCTGGGAAGTGGATATTTGTTCTTGATTGTGACCAAATTGACCGGTCGGTAATCTACAACCATCCGATCCGTACCATCCTTCTTCTTGACGAATAGGACGGGGCAAGCCCACGGAGATGAACTAGGTCGGATGAAACCCTTTTTCAAGGACTCATCGAGTTGTTTCTTAAGCTCGGCTAGTTCTAGGGGTGCCATCTTATAGGGTCTTCTAGCAATCGGAACGGTTCCGGGGATGAGGTCTATTACGAATTCAACATCCCTGTCAGGTGGAACACCTGGCAATTCCTCTGGAAAGACATCCGGAAAGTCACGGACTACCGGAACGTCCTCAAGGTCTGGCAAAGAGCTGGCGTTAAGAGAATATAATTGTCGCTTGGCTATTCGGGTCAAGACATTAACTATCTTCCCCGAAGGATGGGTGAGTTGAACAGTCCTAGAGAAGCAATCAATTTTGGCTTGATGAGCTGACATCCAGTCCATACCCAAAATGATATTAATATCCGAAGATTTAAGGGCTATCAAAGATGCAAGGAAAACAAGTCTGTCGACTTGGATCTCATTTCCATAACTTACCCTAGAGGTCTGCCATCTAGACCCAGGGGTAGAGATTTCCATAGTGGATGGCAAGTCACAGAATGCAACGTTATGCAAACGAGCATAATTTTCAGATATAAAGGAATGAGAGGCTCCTGTATCGAAAAGAACAGATGCCGGGTGGCAGTTAACAAGAAGCGTACCGAGAACGACGTTGGGGTCCTCTTGAGCTTCTTCGGCAGAGATACAGTTGACATGGCCACGTGAAGCGGTGACCGGTTTAGCATGAAACACCTTCCCTGTCGGCTTGCCACGGCCAACAGCTTTAGCAGATTGATTGGGGTTGGTCTGGGGACACTCACGCATGTAGTGACCAGATTCCCCACACTTGAAACAAGTCACGGAACTGGTACGTGGAGGAGCATTATTGGTTGGACCCCCATAGGGCTTGGTTGGTGCAGACTGTTGAACAGGGCGAGGCGCCTGGAAGGATGGCCTCGGTGTGAACCTGGGTGGCAGGGCGGTGTTGGGTACCCACACGCGGCGCTTCTGAGGACCAGCACCCGATGAGGAACCCATGTCACGTCCATGCTTGCATGTTGCGTCATAGTCAGTCTGACCAGTTTTAGCACTGATGGCTTTGTTGACAAGTTTCGAAAAAGATGTGCACTCATGCAGACGGAGGTCGCGGCGAAGCTCAGGACTAAGGCCCTTACGGAACCTTGCTTGCTTCTTGGCGTCAGTAGACACTTCCTCAGTTGCATATCGGGCGAGATTACCAAACTCCCTGCTATAGACATCCACAGAAAGTCGGCCTTGGGTGAAACTGCAAAATTCTTCACGTTTACGGTCCATGAGACCCTCCGGAATGTGATGTTCATGGAAAGCCTCGCTGAACTCAGCCCAAGTAGTGACATGGCCCGCTGGGCGCATAGCTCCATAATTCTCCCACCATAGACTGGCGGGGCCTTCAAGATGATATGCAGCAAAGGTGACCTTGTCAGCCTCCGCTACCAGCGCGGAACGCAGCTTGTGAGAGATACTGCGAAGCCAGTCATCAGCGTCGAGAGGCTCGACGGAGTGGTGGAACGTGGGTGGATGCAGTTTGATAAAATCACTGGGTGACACCACGTTAGCCCTCTGATGGTGTGCTGTGTTCTGTTCAATACGCTCCAACAAACGGTTTGTCTCCCGCTTGTTTCTCTCAGCTTCCATCATAACCTCGGCTAGTGAAGGAGGATGAGGCAGATTTTCATTCCTGGCTTCACTGCCTTCGGCCTGCTCTTGGGAAGCAGGGTTAGCGCGCGTGTTGACCATCCTAGGTAAACAAGACAATGATTTAGTCAGAATGATAAAATTCCGACATAGGATACATAATGTAAGGAATAACTCGGAATGCAAGATGATCATCCGTATGACATGGTAGATACAGAAACTGCTTCTTTATTCCATCGTCATACACACCATACAGGGTTTAGTACAAGACCAAACAAATTACTATTACGGTGAAAGGAGGATTACATCTCATCGGAGGCATTCCAAGCTCCTATACATTATTTTTCTACATCTCTGGAAAGAGTACAAACTAGGTCATATCCCACGAGTCACGCAGGACGATAGACGACACGGCTAGTGCGAACTAGTGATACTACCCCTAATTCAGACCGATCCGTAGTAGTCCTCATAGAAGTCACCTCCATAGCCTGGAAGTTCAACATGATCATCCGGAAACAGACGGTCTCGCGGAGCTTGTGGACCATAGGGGCTAGGATGAGGCCTTGGACCGACAAACGGTGGCCTGCGGGGACCGCGAGGTGGGGTGATGCCTCCTACATCACGCCAAACCATCATGTCTGGCAGAGCAGATCTCACAGGATAGAGATCGCGCATATCCGAATATCCAGCTTGCACCGCCGGTGCGAACCGAGTCAAAGTGGCCTAGTGGTCAGCACGGGTATTGAAGAGCTCTAACCTTAAGGCCCGATTTTCACGGTCCTTATCCTCGAGCATCTCAGCAGTGGTGCGAGTCCGTGAATCCTCCTGAGTGGAGTCAGCATAGATAGCCTGGAGATATCCTTGTGCTCCCGGAAGTGATCCTGGCATATACCGGAAATCAGAGTCTCGGAATAAACCAGATCTGACTCGCATAATGGTCATCATAGAGTAGGCGGCGTCCTGCACAGCCATCTCAATGGTAACCCCGAGTCCATAGGAACAGTGAAGAGGCTCGGTGGATCCAGGATAAGATGGAAATATCCGGACAGTGCAGAGATACTGGCTTTGATTGAAGTCCCGGAATTGCTCTTCGACCGTGTACTCAGGATACCAGCGGTATCCAGCCTCAGTCATTACCCTGACCAACTTAGCAGTATGGCCGGGTACATCTAGGCATCGAGTCAGGCGAACCACTTGATTAAGGTCGCGAGTGGCCATCTAAAAGCATAATCATAATGCAAAGGCATTAGAATTTCTAACAAAATTTCGGCAGCATAACAGCTGTAAATGCTCAAAAAGGATTTTGAGACATTTGACAAAGGATTTCGTACACACTCAGCATCATCATATCAAAGTTCTGAAACCATTCTGGCAACATAATGTGGTAGTAGAACTGAACTAGGCTTGTATCCATCAAACTTATAAGGTACTACTGATTAGTAACACGTGATCCTGATAGAGAGAATAGATCCTAATTCCTTAACCCCCGGTGGAAGAATGGACTGACTCAGATCAGAAAGTCATTAGGTATAAGGAGTAAAAAGAGCCTTACGTTCCATCCCACAAACAATTCCCCTACATATAACTAAAGAATTTCTAGACTCAACATCGACCAGTTTGGCTTGGAGAACCTACAGGCAGTCCGGCTCTGATACCAACGCTGTCAGGACCCCGACTCGATGTCACATCGATCTAGCTGGTAACACCTCATATCACTTTGTGGCCTCACGCACGGTATCCCCACGGGTGTCGCCTTACCTTTTCCCGGGACCGTTTGCGCCTTTTGGCTCACGTATATGATAGTGTCGCTAGCATCCATATGATAAAGAGCCCGGGCTGACATGACTAGTCGTAAACCCAAAGTGGCACAGACTTACAGGGACAGGCATCCATGACCCAGCTTCGAACGTGTCGGTCATCAGCAAGTGGGTCCGGGTTGTAGCACTGGGCTAGCAGGACTCCGGTAAACCGGGCCGTAGCGGGCTAACAGGACTCCGGTACTCAAAGCGTGACATTTCCCCGAAGGGACAGACACAGGAACGAAGAAGGACACATGCCGGCCAGCCTAAGTGTTCCAGAGCAGTAGCAAGCTACCATGGCTCAGCGGTAACACTAGGAGACATTTCCCGGTAAGAGAGGCTACTAAAGATAAACAACTAGATAGTCAGATCCCACACATACCAAGCATTTCAATCATACACACAATATGCTCGATATGTGCAAATACAACGAAGCATCACAACATGACTCTATGACACAAGTACTTTATTTAAGGCTCAGGGAGCCATACATATCATACACAAAGGTACGGGTCTCACGACCCAACATACAAGTCATACAGTCATACAAGCCAGCAGCGGAGGTACATTGTCTGGGTACAGACAACTAGTAAAATAAAAGAGGCTTGGAAGCCTAACTATACTACGTGGTCCATCACAAGCTCAGGGTCACCACCTGGGTCTTTAGCCTACTCGTTGATGTCAACGTCTACATAGAACCCATCAGAAGGGGTTGCAGCGTCTTCTGTAAAAAATGTAGATTATAGCAACATGAGTACAAAGGTACTCAGCAAGACTTACATCAGATCCTACATACATGCATAGTATCAAGAAGGGTTGGTGGAGTTATTGCAGCAAGCTAGCTTTGACTCTTGGCTAGACTATCCTACGATACTCCAACTTGAAATGTTTTGCGCACACGAGTCCACTACTCACCACTTCAATACACTACCTAGGATCCACCTCCGTCTTCCTACGGAAGAGCCATCCTCGGCACTCACACTTATCTTGAGGCTTTTAGTAGTTTCCATTTACTTGTCTATGAACTGTATAGGCAACCAAGTAGTCCTTTACCGCGGACGCGGCTATTCGAATAGATCATGTTAACCCTGCAGGGGTGTACTTCTTAATACACGCTCTCACCACTTATCGTCGTTTACACGACATGTACTCGGCAACCTTCAAGCGGAAGCCCAACGTGGGTGTCGGCCACGACCTACCTAATCACCTAAGCCTCCAGTCCAGGTTTATCGCCTATTCAGGTTCCATCCGCAGGGAGTCCGGCCAAGGTTTCCCATACGGCCCCGAACGATGTGAACAGGGTTCCCGAGATACCTAACGGGTATTCGGTACACCCGGCCACGTACCTACCGCATCACAGCCCACCCCTACGGTCAGCGCTGTCCACGGCCTCCAGTAGGCTACAAACACCAGAAACTACTTGCAACTCCTGGACGGAGAACTAGGGTGAATAAGAAGTCGAGAGGGTCCATTGGTTTCGGGCCCAATGCATGGTAGTAGCTGATTCTTAAATCACACATACAGATCTCAGTGCTTAAGGTCGGCTTCAATGAAACAACCCACCATGTAATCCTACATGGCCTCTCATCGATACCTTTACCAAATCGTGTTCACCACACCACTCTCATTACCGACATAATCATTTCACTCTAGCCCATCACCCAGATGAACCAGACCTGACACGACTCTAAGCATAGCAGGCATAGCAAGGTAGGAACAACACATACATATGGCTCAATCAACTCCTACACATGCTAGTGGGTTTCATCTAGTTACTGTGGCAATGACAGGTCATGCAGAGGAAATGGGTTCAACTACCGTAGCACACAGCAGTTTGAATCGCGTTGTCTTAATGCAGTAAAAGAGAGCAGGAGCGAGAACATGGGATTGTATCGATATGATCAAATGGTTGGTTGCTTGCCTGATGGTTCGATGCTCGGATATGATTCTTCGTTAGGGTAATCACGGTACTCCTCGGGGACAGATCATGTCGCAAAGGACATCGATACACAGGCATCACCAAACAATGTGCAACAATATGATGCATGCATGAAACATGGCAATATGAGTGTGTTGGGCTAATGCAGCTAAAACCAGAGGGGTTTGAACAAATTTGAATCAAAGATTCAAATTTCAAACTCAAATATGGCCTCTTTAAGTGCTTTTCCTTATTCTGTTTAAAACATCAATTTAACTTGTTTGATCATGCATGAAAATAGTACAGATGGATAGATTGGATTTTTCTGATCATTTTTCATATATAATTTGTCCAATTTGGAGTTACAGAATAAAAGTTATGAATTTTTGAAGTTTAAATAATATTCTGGAATTTCCTGATTTAATTTAAATCCAGAAATTCAATTACTGCGTCAGCCTGACGTCAGTGTGACGTCAGCAGGTCAACTGCGGCTGGCTGAAGTCAAACCTGACGTGTGGGGCCCAGACGTCAGTGACAGGGGGGGTTAACCAGGTTTAAATTAATCCTAATTACTAATTAGTGGCGCTGGGGCCCACTGTCAGTGTCAGGGGGGGTTGACTAACAGTAGTTAGCGCTAACCTAACCACCTGGCCGACAGGGCCCACGCGTCAGTGACCCTGGGGGGGTCAAACCCCAGGTCGGACAAGTCAAACCCCACCGGCGACATGACGCCGGCGAGGTCCGAGACGGCAGCGAGAGTGCTTTTTGCCATTCCGGCAACCAAATGGACGGCGGAAGGCATCTACGTGTTGCTGAGGGTGAGCCGCGGCTATTGGTGGTGGTGGTTGGGCTCGGGGTGGCCGGAGTTGATGGCGGCGAGCTCGGCTGCGGCGGCCGGAGTTCGGATGCGGTCGGGATCAGTGTTGTAGGGCGTTAGGGGAGGTGTTGGTGCGTGCTACGTGCTCCTGGTGATGTGTGGAGCACGATGGTGTGCTCGGTTGGGCGCTACGGCGACCGTGGCCACGACGGCGACATCGCCGGCGGCGTGGAGCTCTCGGCCAAGGTGGGGCTAGGGCCTAGAGGTCGGGAGAGGCCAGGGGAGAAGGGGGAAACGCTCCGGGGGCTCACCGCGGTTGCAGTGGGCGTCGAAGCGGGCTCGGGGACGCGCCGGAGACGACGAATTTGACGGCGACGGTGGTCGGAGTCCGAAGAGGGGAACGGCGACGTGGCGGCGATGCAGAGCTTCCGGGGAGCTGTGGAGCAGTGGGAAGGAAGAGGGAGTTGTGGCGGAGCTTCTGAGCTAGTCGGGGGAGCGAGGGGTGGCCGGAGGCGACTGCTACGGCGAACGGTGGCGATGGTGGTGTTCGGCCGTGTGAGAGAGAGAGCGAGGGAGAGGAAGGAGAGATCCGGGGAGAGTGAGAGAGAGCAGGGGGAGAGGCGTGGCGTCGTCCAGGGCGTCGAGCGAGGAGGGGAGGCCAGGCAAGCAGGCGAGCAGGTGGCGTGGTGCGGTGGCGCGCGCGCGCGCCGGCCACACTCCCCTCCCTCTGTCTGGATGAAGACGACAGAGGAGGGAGGTGGGCTGGGCTGGCTGGGCCAGCCAGCTGGCTGGGCCGCACAGTGGAGGAGCCCAGGTAGGTTTTCCCCCTTTTCTTTCTGTTTTCTGTTTTATTTAATATATCTGCAACTTTGTTGAATTAAATAAAATACCTAGGCAACTCCAAAAATCACCAAACTATTCCTGGCCCATAGTTGGATTATTTCCAACATGAAACATTTTAGTTTGGAGATATTTGAGCATTTAAATATTTTATATTATTTTAAATGCCCAAATTCAAATATCTATGATTTAATTCAAAAACCCTAGGATGGCCTAGGAAAATGTGCACCATTTTTGGCAGAGGTTCTGAACCAAGACAAAAATGATGGGCATTTTAGAAGGGCATTTCAGGTTCATTGAAAAATTATTTTAGTAACCCTAGTTGGTTTCAGAGGGGACTGGGGGTTCTGTCATCCCCATTTCAAGTTTCTGATGAATGAGTAAACATGATGCAACACTCTAATGCATGACTAGCTAGGGTGTGACATGCTTGACAAAACATGAACACTGAGCTACGGCTAAATCACACAAGAACAGGTTCAAACAAGCATGGCAAAAGTGCAAAAGATATCAGCATCACAGACTTAGTGAAAATACTAACATGGCATAAATAGCATCAGGAAGCCATGTTTAGAGCTAGAGCAACCAGCTACAGGAACATATCATAGCAAACAAAAGCATGGAAGGATTCTACTAAATGCATAGAACAAAAGTCCCTTACTGGACATGAGCCAAAAAGGCACAAAAGATATGATGGCACCCATGTAAACATAGCAAGTTTTATGAACAGTTTCAGACTTAGCAGAAAAACAGAGCATGGCATAAACAGAATTATGATAGCAACTTTGCGAGCTCAAATCACTCACCACAAAGCATTGCATGACAAAACAAGCATACCAACAGCAAGGCGACATGATCATGAGGCGACATGGCGCATTGTGGTTGGCTAGAGGGCGGTGGCGGACATGTCTGATGGTGGCGCGGACATGTCCGACGGCGGGAGGAGGAAGAAGCTAGGGTTTGGACTAAGATTTTGGACTGGGAAGACCTTTATATAGGTAGAGGGAGTTTGGAGTGTCAAAATGAGGTGCGGTTTTCACCCACACGATCGTGATCGGACGACGGAGGACATGGAGATGGTTTAGATGGGTTATTGGGCTGCTTTGGAGGGGTGTTGGGCTGCAACACACAAGAGGCTTTTACGGTTACCCGGTTAACCGTTTGAGCATCAAACGGCCTCCAAATGGAACGAAATTTGACAGGCAGTCTACCGGTGGTGTATCCAGGCCACTTGGCAAATCTCGGACCATTCCAAGAAAGTTTAACACCTGCTCATGAAAAGAGACAAGAGGGGTGCGTTGGTGCATGTGGGAGTGTCGGATTGCGAAGCGGACAACGGGGAAAATGCTCGGATGCATGAGACGAACACGAATGCAAATGCGATGCACATGATGACATGATATGAAATGCATGACATGAACAAAATGCAAAACGAAATACAAAAACCCAACCACGAAGGAATATCATACCGCATCTCCGGAAATGACAAGAGTCGGAGTTACAAATATGGAAAGTTGTATCTAGGGCGTTACACAAACCCACTTTCAATATTATTGCATACATTATAATCAATTTCGTATTCATCATGGGGCTTAAATAAAATTTCAAGATCAAAAGAAGAATCACCCCAATCATGATCATTGCAACTAGTAGACATAGCAAAACTAGCATCCCCAAGCTTAGGGTTTTGCATATTATATTATACTATCATCATTGAAATCATGCTTTTTATTCAGAGATCCATCGTGAATCACTCCATAAAGTACTTCATCATAATTTTCAGATTCACAAATTGCAAGCAAAACTTCATAAAGATAATCTAGTGCACAAAACTCACTAGCAATTGGTTCATCATAATTGGATCTCTTAAAAAGATTAGCAAGCGGATGAGGATCCATAGATCTTAGGTTCTCTGTTTAGCAATAAATAAACAACTATTCTAACCAAAAGAGCCAACGAGCCAAGTGAGACATCAAAGCAAACGGGAAAGAGGCGAACAGAAAAGAGGGCGAATAAAATGGCAAGTGTGAAGTGGGGGATAGGAAAACGAGAGGCAAAAGGCAAATAATGTAATGCGAGGGATAAGAGTTTGTGATGGGTACTTGGTATGTCTTGACTTGAGCATAGACTCCCCGGCAACGGTGCTAGAAATCCTTCTTGCTACCTCTTGAGCACTACGTTGGTTTTCCCTTGAGGAGGAAAGGGTGATGCAGCAAAGTAGTGTAAGTATTTCCCTCAGTTTTAGAGAACCAAGGTATCAATCCAGTAGGAGGCCATACGCAAGTCCCTCGTACCTACACAAACAAATAAGAACCTCGCAACCAACGCAATAGAGGGGTTGTCAATCCCTTCATGGTCACTTACGAGAGTGAGATCTGATAGAGATGATAAGATGATATTTTTGGTATTTTTATGATAAAGATTAAAAGTAAAGAATGCAAAATGAAAGGTAATAGAAATAGCTTGTTGACGGAAGATTGATATAATGGAGAATAGACCCCGGGGCCATAGGTTTCACTAGTGGCTTCTCTCAACATAGCATAAGTATTACGGTGGTGAACAAATTACTATCGAGCAATTGATAGAAAAGCGAATAATTATGAGAATATCTAGGCATGATCATGTATATAGGCATCACGTCCGTGACAAGTAGACCGACTCCTGCCTGCATCTACTACTATTACTCCACACATCGACCGCTATCCAGCATGCATCTAGAGTATTAAGTTCATAAGAACAGAGTAACACATTAGGTAAGATGACATGATGTAGAGGGATAAACTCAAGCAATATGATATAAACCCCATCTTTTTATCCTCGATGGCAACAATACAATATGTGTCGTTTCCCTTTCTGTCACTGGGATCGAGCACCGCAAGATTGAACCCAAAGCTAAGCACTTCTCCCATTGCAAGAAAGATCAATCTAGTAGGCCAAACCAAACTGATAATTCGAAGAGACTTGCAAAGATAACCAATCATACATAAAAGATTTCAGAGAAGAATCAAATATTGTTCATAGATAGACTTGATCATAAACCCACAATTCACCGGATCTCGACAAACACACCGCAAAAAGAGTTACATCGAATAGATCTCCAAGAAGATCGAGGAGAACTTTGTATTGAGGTCCAAAGAGAGAGAAGAAGCCATCTAGCTAATAACTATGGACACGAAGGTCTGAAGTAAACTACTCACACATCATCGGAGGGGCCATGGAGTTGATGTAGAGGCCCTCCGTGATCGATGCCCCCTCCTATGGAGCTCCGGAAAAGGCCCCAAGATGGGATCTCTTGGGTACAGAAGGTTGCGTTTGTGGAAATAGGGTTTCATGGTGCTCCTGGATGTTTTCAGGGTATATGAGTATATATAGGAGGAAGAAGTAGGTCGGTTGAGCCACAAGGGGCCCACGAGGGGGGAGGGCGCGCCCAGGGGGGTAGGTGCGCCCCCTACCTCGTGGCCTCCTTGGTTGTTTCTTGACGTCCACTCCAAGTCCTCTGGATCACATTTGTTCCAAAAATCATGTTCCCGAAGGTTTCATTCCATTTGGACTCCGTTTGATATTCCTTTTCTGTGAAACACTGAAATAGGCAAAAATATAACAATTTGCACTGGGCCTTGGGTTAATAGGTTAGTCACAAAAATAATATCAAAGTGTATAATAAAGCCCATTAAACATCCAAAACAGAATATATAATAGCATGGAACAATCAAAAATATAGATATGTTGGAGATGTATCACGCGCGCGGGAAAAAGCAGACGGGCGTGTGCTAGTTTTGGCGCGCGGCGTCTGGCGCGCTTTATGAAATCCAACGCCCTCCCACCACTTTGTGCCTTGCCACCGCTCTCTCCCCGCTCTGTGCCTCACCACCGCTCTCTCGCCGCTATGCCCCTCGCCACCGCTCTTTCTCGCCTCGCTGCCGCGTCGCCAGGAAACTTGGGGATACCGCGGCGTCCGTGCACGCCCCTCCGGAGGCTTCTCCGCCGAGATCCCGTTCCGCGGGATGTGCCCCGGCCTCGGCAATTTCGACACCGCCAAAGAGGCTGCCCGCAAGTACGATGCGGTGGCGTGGCGCATCTGGTGGCCTCATAGAACATTGAACTTCCCCAATGTGCCGATGCAGGAGCGGGTGCAGGATCTCGCGCCTCTGCCGCGGATTATCACCGATGAGGATCGTCGCGACCACCAGAGGCAGGAGCACCATCTCGGCATCGCCGATATGGACGAGGAAGCCATGGCGCTGCGGCGCCAACGCTTCCCGCAGGACATCATCAACAAGCACGAGTTCTACGCGCAAAGCAGGGCGGAGCGAGCTGCCTATCGCGAGGACAAGCGTACGCGAAAAGCGGACACTCAATTCAACATGAGGCTAGGAGCAACGCCACCCTGGGAATCCGACGATGACCGGTATCTTCACGCCTACATTGAGATGTCGGAGGAGGACATCACCGAGGAGGAGTCGGACGACGAGGAGTAGTTGAACTATCTTTTTTTTATCTATGGTATATCTATGCTGAGAACTATCTATGTCTCTACTCTCTAGTCTCTACTCTCTATCTCTACTTCTCGATCTCAGCACTGTAAACGCATTTTTAAAGCGCCGCGCGTTGCGCTTCTTTTGGAGATGCTCTAACATGGCTGACGAGTGCTTTAATGTTGCCCACAAGATGCGTGAGTATTACTAGTATATTTTTCTTGCCATGTTGAGATTTTAAAACCACGAGTGCAAACATGCAGAGGAGCAAGGAAGACCAAACATGGGATATTGGGGACATCTTCAAGGAGCGTGGCAAGTTAAAGAGGAGCTGCACCAAACCTGTAAAATGAGCTTTGGTAAGTAACACCCTTTCAATTACTTTCATTTAGCCTCGTGTTCTTCGATGTGTATATGTTGTAGTTCCTGTTTCTCTTTTGCCCTGTGTTCTTTGATGTGTAATAAGAAGAGTATTAATCGTCCTAGTGCTTTGGTTTTTAGCTTGATGTAGGAAGTTGGTGTTCTCACCTTATAGTCTATTTTTATATTTTTCCTTTTGAATTCACTTCTTCGAGTCCTGTTTATCTGGCTTCTACTAAATGTATATGGGTTGCTCTCAGTATTGATCTAAAAAAGAAGTAACTTCATGTCAGGATGTAGTTCCTATGAGGGAAGTATGGTCAACCTCGAGATCATGTTTCCAAAATGAGGCTGGATTACACACAAGGTGCCAGTTCCCTAATGATGTTGGATTAGACACAAGGTGCAAATTCCCATATGATGCTGGATTACACACAAGCCAGGTGGATTCATCAACTGTTCGTGTCCTCGTGGCTCTAGTAAAGGCTGAAAGGAAGCATGCAGCATCCCTTGAGAATGTAGCTGAGTTCCTGAAGAAGCGAAAAGAGCAATCAGATGCTCTCTTCACCCAAGCCAAAGCATAGATGGAAGAAGCCAGAAAGAAGCTAGCAGAGGCAGAGCAGGCTAGGCGTGTCCTGGTATCTAAAACTGTTGTCAATACAAATTTTCCTTCATAATAGCTAGGTTAAAATGTTTATCTAGTCAGCATGCCTGTTGTGATGTCCGTGCATCTACTGATGTGGCACAAAATAATTTTTTAGGGTCATGTAATAACAGCAATTACTTTCCAAACAATAACAGACAAAGCATTGGACATGGTATAGTTCACGCGCAAGCCCAACATTCCAAGTTCAACTTCCACATCAAACTCATGTTCACAGATATCTGCACATTCATAGATAATCTCCACAACCATATTTCACTTCAAAGCCAAAAAAATGTGAGGAGAGTATAAATAAAGAAAAACCTCTAGTTCCTGCTACCAGTGCGAGCACAACAAGTCAAGACCATGCGTAATTAATTATATTTTGATCATTTTTTGTGTTCTAAAATGCCTGTCGGCTCGCAGAAGGACGTGTTGCCGGCACACGCGCGGATCTAATGGAGGCAGGAGGGGCGTCTGAAGCCGGTTGCATGCGGCGAGGAGGCATGTTCAGCCAGGTCTACAGCGAGTGGGGCCCTCTTGGTCGGTGTGCCGATTCAATGCCTGCGCTATGAGAGGTCATGTCCGTGTCAGAGAAATCACTCCCTCTAGTCCTTTTTTGTTTGGGTATAACAAAATATCATTTTCCATTCACATTTCTCTACTCTTATAAAAAAACAGAGTTGGTGTTGATGGTGTGCCTGCCATCCTGCAATATAGGTCGTCCGATTTATATCTGACGGATAGGAAGGAAACTATGGCAATTTTGCAAAAAGATACCCACACCCCTCTCCACATTTGCAAATAAGGCCTTCCCTCATTCATCCTTTTCTCTCACAAGATAAACTACTCATATAAATGCATCTTGATGTTTCGTGCAACACATGGGCATCTTGCTAGTTACAAGTAAAATTCGTGGACAAACTTTGACCCAAAATACGAAGGGAACTAGTAAACCAGGATGAGGTAGTAGTTTTTTTTATCAAAGAAGGGTTTCCCCCTTCCGATTTTCATTACTGAAAACCAACATCTAAACCATAGTATTTTCCCTAGAACTACCATGTTCAACATCTCGCAACATAAACCCATACAACCATACGCCAAGGAGGTAGTAGTTATGAATTCCATTTTCGCTCCATACCAATCATTCTAAAAACTACTTAAGTACTTATAACGCGCCATTGAAAATCAGAACTCTTACCCCGCTAAAAATGATATTTTAAACGTGGCTACTCGATCTGTGGCAACTGGCGAGCCACTGCCTCCAGGTCATTCATCTGTGGTCCCGACCATCAACTCTTACGGATCAAATTATCACACGAGCTGACTATTCTACAAAGGTGCGCTCCACCACGTACCCGGTACCCGCGCATGCAGCAATCGTGCACCTAGGGTTTTAGGGTTTATTTACTAAGGTGCCTTTACGTAACTCTCATGTGTGCAAGACAACAAGAGACCGACTGCGTGCGTGCGCCTCTTCTCTTCGTATATGTACTCCACCGTTTGTCTGATGTCCAAAAAATTATACAGTAGTAATAACTACTAGCAATGTGTCAATGTGTTGCCACATGATCAAAGTAGATTAATACATATTCACCGATTTGATAGAAAAAAGAGTCTAGTTTTGAAATATGTGTATCACTAAACATATGTTATGTTTCACTCAAAATATATTCCTTTGGCAGTTTTGATGAGTTAAGGGAGGAATGTTATTGGTTTCAAGATTCGAGAAGTGGTATATCTCTAATTTCTATTCTTACTAGCAAGATGCCCATGCGTTGCACGAAACATCAAGATCTTGTGGGAGAAAAGGATGAACGAGGGAAGGCCTTATCTGCAAATGTGGAGAGGAGTGCGGGTAAATTGCCATAATTTCCTTCCTATCCGTTAGATATAGATCGGACGGCCTATATTGCAGGATGGCAGGCACACCATAATCACTGACTATGCTTTTTATAAGAGTAGATATAAAAAACAGAGTTGGTGATGATGGTGTGCCTGCCATCCTGCAATATAGGCCGTCCGATTTATATCTGACAGATAGGAAGGAAACTATGGCAATTTTGCAAAATGATACCCACACCCCTCTCCACATTTGCAAATAAGCCCTTCCCTCATTCATCCTTTTCTCCCACAAGATAAACTACTCATACAAATGCATCTTGATGTTCCGTGCAACGCAAGGGCATCTTGCTAGTTGTTGCAAAAAGCCCATGTGTGTGTGTTGGTGTGTGAGAGAGAGGGAGAGAGGAGGAGGATAGAGTGCATGTGTGACAAAGAGACAAAGAGTGTGTGTGCGAGAGGTATCATCTTAAAATGAGGCGGTAGTGTGTGTGTGTGTGTGTGTGTGCACGATCGAGAGGTCGTGTCTCAAGAAGGGACGAAAAATCTACAAAGATACAAGGAGCACGAGAGAGACATGTACGCGATAGTGGAAGCACGAATGCGGGGGTGTATAAACCTATCTGGAGGCTAGTCGATCAATGATTGTGAGAGAAATACGAGTCGGGGTGCGAAAGCGAGAGTTTTGTGTGTGAGAGAGAGAGACGGTAGTCGGGAAGGAGAGTGGAAGCATGAGTTGTGTGTGAGAGAGAGAGCGGGGGAGTTTGTCTGATCGGTAAACAAATTAATAATGTCAGTTTTATAACTGAGATGGAGACGGAAAGGAGACCGCAACAAATGTTGTGTCTGCAAGAGAGAGTAATTTTAGTGGTATGAGTCATATCTAGAGACATATAGGGTGTGTGAGAGAACCCCATAGAGAGAAAGACAAACTGAAAGATGAGTGAGACTGTGTGTGTGGCGGCAGTGACGTAGCCAAGCCCCGGGCAACAGGGGCCTTGGCCCGGGGCGTGGCAGTAACTTTCTTTGTTGACTGTAGCTAAAATTTCATTGTTCGGTATTGTTTCATAGTGTAGTACTGAAGTTGGCACTGGATGTGTCGTTGTGCTGGCTACGCCATTGTGTGGCAGTGAAAAAGAAAGCTTAGGTACCTAGTGATACCAGAGAATGGTAGATACGTGAGATATAATGAAAACCGTCTAATGTATAATGATAGGGAGAGTGTGACACTTCTCAAGGGAGACGTCGAGAGACCATGTTTGCGAGCATGCGAGAGAGATGGGCGTGAAAGGAGTCAATATAAAAGGGATTCAAATATTTGAATTCGAGATGATGATACATGTAATTCATACTTGAACCAAAATTGATCTATCAAACATGCATACTCATATGAATTCACGCGCATCTATGTTTTAATATGTAGATATTACTAATCCATACATTTTAGTAGAACATAATTTGGTTTAATTTTTTTTGAATTCAACCTTATGATTTTCAGATCATTGTATTTGTAAGTCATATTATACATATAAAGGAGCAGAATTCTTTGTTGTGCTTTTGAAAGTATATATTAAAAATGATATATATAGAATTTTATTCCAATCGAAAATGGATCCCGCCCGAACAAAAATAGAATACAAGATGGATTCGAATTGAGTTGGCACGATAAACGTGCACTCTTGCTCTGCAAAAATTTGAACGAAGCGGGGAAAGTCATAGTAACCGCCCGAAACCAAAATCTGCGAGATGGAAATTACTGCCTATCCCTAACACGCAAAGCCTATCGGCTCGATTTCTATAGGTTTTGATAGGGGTAGGTTTGTAATTTCACTCAAATGTGACATAACCGCCTCTCACCCAGATTCATACACGGTGGGCACCAAAACACAGTGTCTCCTCGGCCGAAATTGAATCCCTCCCCGATTCATACATGATGGGCGCCAAAAACAAACTCTCGTCGGCAAATATTCAGTGTATGAGAGATTACCATCCTATACCCAACCGACTAATATTGTTGTGATGTAGGAAATTTTAAACGGGGGCTAAGTTTGTAAATTTCCTCGCATTTGAGACAAGCGCACCCTGAAGACATGGTTCCCCTTCCTCTCTCCCTCCATTTCCCCATTCATACTCCGTGGGCGCCAAAACACGCTCTCCACCCCAGCCTCCTCTGTCTGCCACCCCATCCACCGCCGTCCTCCTCCACCATGTCGGAGCTGATACCCTGACACCATCGTCCACTACAAGAGATCGACCTCTCTCATCCACGGCTCCGGACTGGGATCCTTGCATCTCGTCCTCTCGCTTCATCCCCGTCGTCGTCCACCTTGTCGGTGCCGCTCCTACGACCGTCTTGTCCACTGCACCCCGCCGCCACCGTCTACCCTCCTAGATCTGCTTCCACGCCACCGACAGCCATCGCTACCACAGCACCGTCAAATTCTCAGCAGATGCATACACGGCGTCGCACCAGAGGCGGTACTCTTTCGTATCCACTCAACTTATTTATCGCGGCAAGGAAATAGATCGACATTGCTTTACTCTGATTTATTGTCCATCACTTACTTGTTAGTTGAAAGCAAACATTGGTTGCGAAGTTGCCTTTGTCTGGTTTGCACCTTCAGATCCGCCATGGCACGCTCAACACTATACTCACAATGCTTATGGTTTTCCCCTTTTATATTCCACACTAGGTAAATGACAGCAGACTAAATTTTAAAATTGGGTCAGTCGATTTTTGAGAGCTCGCCAGAGTTCGCCGGTGCAAAGGAAGGGGCTCGGGCGAGGACGGTGGTTGTGGGAGTGGTGGTGGGGCCTTGCCAAACGAAGAAAACTCGACGTGGGTGGGGGCGGGGGTGGGGGTGGGTTGGCGGAGGAACACATGCGGTGGGGGCGGTTCAGGGGAGGACGGGGGGTCGGGGTCGGTGGTTCGGTCGGCAGCCCGTGCGGTGTTTTGTAGGGGAAGAGTCAGAGACGAGGAAGAAGAAGGGTTAGGAGATGTGATCTTCATCCAACCGCCTAAAATGGTCGACTGACCCAAATGACAAAGTCACGCGACTTGCATGTAGACATGCATTTATATTTAGTACCATCATCATACCTGCTTAGCACTGCTCCTGAATCCATCAAGCTAAACAACATGCCACTCATAATTCCAAACTTGTTGCTCAAATACGAATCTGATATGATGCTAATGTTACTAAAACAGATAACATTTAATTGGTCAGATAATGTTCCTACTTTACTTTCGAAAAGCACGTGCACCACATATAGAGAGATAGCAGGGAGTTGCATCCTTAATGCGGTATGGTTCATCATGTGTGGGCACTGCACAATGAACATTTTATTATCCAAAATTTGCTTGCTCTTCTTTAGCATGTTCCTCTTCCGTTCTTCTTTAATAAGTACTCTCTCCGTTCCTGGATACAAGTCTTTGTATAGATTCCACCATGGACTACATATGGAGCAAAATGAGTGAATATACACTCTAAAATGTAAATGTATACATCTGTATGTGATCCATAGTGAAATCTCTACAAAGACTTATATTTTGGAACGGAGGGAGTATGATAGTATTACAGTATGTTCCTTGTAGTGAAGATGAGCAGGGACATTGGCACTGTAGAGGTCTATACGGTCGGTTGTGATGGACACTTTGAACTCTTCGGTCCTCTTTGATTCGTAAGATTTTGAAACATAGGAATAGGATTTGTAGTGGCCTGCCCACTTGAATCCTATAAGATGAGCAAGGAAATGCGGGGAACTGTGTCGCCTTTGAGAGTTACACTGATATTAACGGTACCGCACCTTTAGTTGAAGAGAGCTAGTATTCAAAGCCTTTCTAGCCATACCGGCAATACTAGCACATATATTCCAGCAAGTTCCACTTTGCTGATTTTACTCCTGATGCTTACGGTTTTCCCGTTATATCTACACTATGATCTGTGTAGCTGC
The DNA here is from genome assembly GCF_018294505.1 of Triticum aestivum. Lineage (NCBI taxonomy): Eukaryota > Viridiplantae > Streptophyta > Magnoliopsida > Poales > Poaceae > Triticum > Triticum aestivum. The sequence goes on from NC_057800.1 coordinate 422,555,377, forward strand.
TTTGTGTCACACTAGTAGCAGTCCACTCTTGAAGCTAAACAACACACCAATCATAAGTCCAAAGCTTACTTCTTCAAATACGAATTGTGATATGATACTGATATTAGTTAACAGACACACATTTAATTGGCCAGGTAATGCTCCCACTTGATTTCCCAAATGCATGTGGCCGTATATAGAGAGATAGCATGGAATTGCATTTCTTTGGGCATTGTGATTCATCATGAGTGGGCAACCAACATTCTATGCAATGAGGCTGAACCTAAATAATATGCTTCCTCTTCTATTGTTTAACATGTTCCTCTTTTGTTATTCTATATTTAGTACGTACAGTATGTTCCTTGTCAGGAAGGGGAGCAGGGACATCTGCAGTCAACAGCTGATAGAGCTGGCCTATACGAGATCGATAGGCTTTCAATTAGTAGCGGCAATACAACACCGTATTTTCCAGCCAGTTCCACTTTCCCGATTTATATATCGTGGTTATGATGTACCCCTTTTATGTACACTACGATCTGCCTAGTTGTTGTGTGCTCTTGTTATCATGGTTTGGCAATAAACTCTCTATATAGTATATTATGAACCTATCATCTGCCAACTATCCTTACTTCTGGAGCCTATTTTTTTATGTACTTGTGCCAGATTATATTAATGCACACACCATATTACAGCACACATGAGCTCTCTCATCAGAATCCAGTGATAGCACACAAGGGTTTTCAGCGGCGCCCCTATATTAGAATATCCTCTGCATTACAAAGATAATCTTAGTACTATTTATGTTTTCATGGTTCTCATATATTATACGTAATTACAGCGAATATCAGAATCCGCGCATCAGAAGAATATTGTGGAACACTACAATGACTTACAAAATTGGCACCAAGGCATTGAGTGCCATTCTGGATGCAATGAGACTCATACGCTCCCCACATGTAGATTCTTGTTCAGAATATGATCCTAATGACTATTCTAACCTCGAGGAGTCAAAGGCAGATGGCCTATCCTGTTCACCCATCAAGGTTCCTGTTCTAATTTGGCAAGGTTTTATTGATTAAGTATATCTTGCATTTCCTCTACTTTGTTACACGGCCATCTGCTTAGTTTACTCATCATATATGTCAAGATGACATGCCCATCCATTATCAATACATATTCCATCTGTCATCATACCATGTTTTTCCACTCAAATGATGTTCTTGTGCATCAGGCATAAAAAAAGGTAGAGGGTGATTGTCGAACCTGAAGGAGCACCAGCAAAGTCCTTGAAAAACATGGCGGTGCCGGAGAAATCAGATAGCACCTCACTTATATTGGTTGTACAACTAGTGACACAATAGGACAGACTCCAGCAGACTGTACCCATACTTCACTGGCCACACCACTAACCCCACCACACAGGACGTGCACTCCAGCAAAAGGTATGCCGATTTCAGTTGCCATAGCGCCAGTCGTACCATAGAAAAATCCCACTCCAGCAAAAAGTACAGCAAGTCCACCGGCCGAAGACCTATCCCAATTGCATAGACGACCAATTCCTGCAGATTGGAACCCCATTCCAGTTATTCCCAGTTTAAAAGACAATGATTTCAATGTTGTTAGGGACTACGTGCATATATTCCCATCATTGGAAGATTATAGTGAAGACAAACGTCATTTTCACATCTTCCTGTCCCACTTACGTGTAAGTGCTATTATTCATGGTGATTATTTTCCTGTTTTCTACTGATTGAACACATCAATGATTTACATTACATTGTTGTAAGTAGGTGAGGGTCATTCTGGATAAACATGACGAGAAAAGCTTGCTTGCGCTTTTCAAGGAAGCAGTGCAGCAGTATCGGTGTTACCCGAGGAAATCACACTTTGATGGCAAGTCTATAAATGAATTTCCGGTGAAGTCTCCTATCTAAATTTAGAAGACATTGAATGGAAAAACCTTGTTATGCACTGGTCTCATTCCCAGGATGAGGTACTGTCTATGATATCACATGACAATTTGAACTTTTACTTTTCTACATGTGCCTTATGGATCTTTTTTGCAGGAAATCGGCTCGAAGAAGAATTCTGGTTTGAAAAGAAGGACATGATATTGCAAATATGCTGCCCACTGCTTTGCTCTTGTTAGTACCTGTTGTCCTGCATCACTATACTTGCATTCATACCTGGTTCATTATGTGACAGCAGTATGCATGATAGCTTGCTTATCAATTGTTCGCTCCAAATTATCTTATCTATATGAATGGTTACATCAGTGTAGAATATATCCAATGCCAATAAAATTTTTTAGCTCTGCATTGTTCTTGTAAGTACTTGTTGTCCTTTATTAGTGTACTTATATTGACAGGTAGTTGTTCATGTACCATCACTCTGCAGCTTATTTTCCTTTGCCCTCCATTTTCTACGCATCAGATATATATTTACTCTTACCATAAGGTTGGATAACACTGATGGTCCTGAAGAAGTTTAGCCTTGCATTGCTCTTGGTTGTACCTTTTGCCTGTATCGTTGTACTTACATTTATAGCTACTTCGTTATGTAGCACCACTCCTCATCTTATCTTAAATATTCTCCATTTTTTCTTATATTATCACATCTATATTTACTCTTAACAAAATGTAGAATAAAGGCAATGCTTATGAAGAAGATTCTGTGGTAAACTTCTTGAATTGCCCCCCCCCATTAGCATGGACAAGGGCTTTATAGAGCCTGTCTTCACCAATAATGTAAGTTTGTCCTTCTCAAGCCTTCAAACTTTTTTGTGTATATTTGGTTAGGCATGATTGCGATAGCTGTTTATTTTTTGTGTTTGCATCAAGTTGCATGTTTAAAGTTTATTATGTAGTTCATCAACAAAAGTTTATCCTTCTCAATTTAAGTTTTCAGTTGTACAACCAAGTTCCTTCTTCATACCATGTAAATTAAACTATACAGAGAAAGTGATCTTCTTTTGCACTACATGTATGCTTCTGTTCTTGATCTGTAATCCAGTGATGTGGTGAACCTACCCACTACAGCACAATGCCATATTCTGCAATGTCTTAACTATGAACAATGTCATATCATTCTATTATTATTTAAACCGTCTCTTTATTTTCCAATCTGAAATGGAATAAATTGACAACACACTAAAAATTGATACTTATGAGTTCTTGATGTGTAATCTAGTGGTGTCGTGAAGCTGCCAACTCCTTCATAATGTCATTTCCTGTCATGTCTTAACCTGAACAATACCATATTGTGTTAATGCTATTTTAAACTGTGTCACTTTATTCGTTAGTAAGAAATGTGATGAATTGTCAGCACTGATACTTATATGTGCAAAACCTGTCATCTGTCTGCTTGTTTATCTTTCAGAGTGAGGAGGATATAAGTGCCAAACAAGCGCAGTCTCATCAGCTTGCTCAGCTGCTTGTGTTGCAGCTCCCGAGCAGGGCTAACCTTTCTTGAACTCTATTGAAGTGCTGTCAGTTTTGTATATTATTTTGTTGGGGTGTTTATTTGCACTGGTGGTGATCTTTGATGCCCGGTGTATGTAATCTGATGTCTACTTGTGCTTTATTATCATAGTGGCAAACTTTGATGCATAGTGGATGTAATATGTCGTAATTTCTTTATTGTATAGTCTAGGTTTTTTCTTATTCATGATGCTGCAGTTATTTTACTCTATATATATCATGTCTTCGCAATAAACCGGCTAAACCATAAAATTGTGGTACATAATAGGGTTGTCATGCAAATCACTACATAATATGTCCGTTAACAGGCCTAAATGTAAACTGGCCCACTAGTAGATCCGGGCCTCTAATAGGCCGAGTAAACCATCGGCCCTATTTTCGCAACAAAACTCGATGGGCTTTTAGGAGGCTGGAAAGTAGGTTGGGCCTGAAATGTGCCGAACAGCTCACGGGCTGGCAGCAGTCCGAAATAGACCCCGGCCCATGATTGTGCCAATCACATCACGGGTCGTTAATAGGCCAAAATTGTCTCGGTCCTTATTTGGCCCAATCAGATTATCGGTTGTGAGCAGGCCGGATGCAAACCGGGCCGTAGTTAGGCCCAACTATATGACGGGCTTTTAACAGGTCGAAATAAATATAGGGCCGAAATGTTAAATAGTCATTTAACAGGCTGAAACTAATATCAGGCCGAATTACTAAATGGGCCTTTAGCAAGTGGGCCCAAAAGCCTAGTGTCTAGTTGACGGGCCGAATCTGATATGGGCCATAATTTAGCTCAAAGCCTCTTAAAGGGCCGGATCTGATCTGGGCCATAATTTGGCCCAGAACATGGTAGGCTTTTAATGGTCCGGATCTCATATGGGCCTTTATTGGGCCCGGAACGTGGCAGGTTGTTAATGGACCGGATCAAATATGGGTCGGCATTTGGCCCAAAACATGGCAGCCTGTTAACAGGCTGGCCCACTAGTGTCCTCAAAATCTTGTGGGCCTTTAGCTGGGCCGGCCCATTATGGTCGGTGAGGGAGTCCTGGATTAGGGGGTCTCCGGACAGCCGGACTATATCCTTTGGCCAGACTATTGGACTATGAAGATACAAGATTAAAGACTTCGTCTCGTGTCCGGATGGGACTCTACTTGGCGTGTAAGGCAAGCTAGGCAATACGGATATGTATATCTCCTCCTTTGTAACCGACCTTATGTAACCCTAGCCCCATCCGGTGTCTATATAAACCGGAGGGTTTTAGTCCGTAGGACAACATACAATCATATGATAGGCTAGCTTCTAGGGTTTAGCCTCTCTGATCTCATGGTAGATCAACGCTTGTTATACTCATATCATCAAGAACAAGAAAGCAGGACGTAGAGTTTTACCTCCATCGAGAGGGCCCGAACCTGGGTAAACATCGTGTCCCCTGCCTCCTGTTACCATCTGCATTAGACGCACAGTTCGGGACCCCCTATCCGAGATCCGCCGGTTTTGACACCGACATTGGTGCTTACATTGAGAGTTCCACTATGTCGTCACCATAACGCTTGATGGCTCCTTCGATCATCGCTAGCGATGCGGTCCTGGGTGAGGCTTTCATCCCCAGACAGATCTTCATATTCGGCGGCTTTGCACTGCGGGCCAATTCGCTTGGCCATCTGGAGCAGATTAAGAGCTACGCCCCTGGCCATCAGGTCAGATTTGGAAACTTGAACTACACATCCGATATCCGCGGAGACTTGATCTTCGACGGATTTGAGCCCATGCCAGATGCGTCACGCAGTCACGACGAGCAAGACGTAACTCTACCGTCGGACAGTGTTCGGGAGACCGCATCCGCAGCTACTCCGACCTTTAATCCGGAGCAAGTCGCTCCATCCGAGAGCAGAGGGATGGACCCCGCCATGGAGGCCGCACTCTCAGTGGCGATAGAGCCGGATACTGACTTCACCCCATACGAGAGCCGTGCCGCCAAACCACTGGATTTATCCCCGGCCATGGACTCTGAGCCGCCTACATCTGTGCCTGTCGAAACCGACGGGGCACCGATCATGGAGTTCACCTCCGCGGATATCTTTTAGCACTCACCTTTCGGAGATGTGCTAAATTCGTTAAGGTCTCTCTCCCTGTCTGGAGAACCCTGGCCGAACTATGTCCGTCTAGAATGGGATGCGGACGACGAAGAAATTCGCTGCCTACCTACCACCCACTTAGTAGCCACTGTCGACGACTTAACCGACATGCTCGACTTCGACTCCGAAGACATCAACGGTATTGACGACGATGCGGGAGACGAACAAGAACCACCGCCCACAGGGCGCCGGACCGTTACTTCATCACATGACGTATACATGGTGGACACCCCCAAAGAAGCCAACAGCGATGAGACAGTGGAGGATGAAACCTCCAAGAAGCAACCCAAGTGTCAACGTCAGCGGCGCCGTTCTAAGTCCCACCATAGCAAGAATAGCGATAACAGGAAGAGACGACAACTGCACCACCCCGGTGGCAGAACACGATCAAGACGGAAACTGCAAACATAGTACGGATCTGACGTCCGAACACGATGACGCCAAAGATAAGCCTCATCAATCCCCGTCTAGGGAAGAAAATAGTCCGGATGAAGATGCACCCATCATCCCAGAAACACACTTGGAGCAAGAGAACCTCCGCAGAACGCTTATTGCCACAGCGAGAAGCCTGAAGAAACAGAAGCAAAGGCTCAAGGTCGCACAAAATACGCTCAACAGCAAGTGGAACAAAGTAACAAAGTATGGTGGAAGTTACCATCCAAATAGCTATCCAAAGCGCAAGCTATTACTGGAATTCGACAATGAGGCTTTAGTGCCCATACAGCCGAAAAGCAATACGGCCAACCGGCCGGATCCACCACCCTATGAACGCGATAGAGCGGCTAACAAGTTCACGCATAAGTCAACACACGATCTACGTGAGAACTTGCGTCAAAAATCCGGCGCGGCCAGATCTATCTATGGATCTAGGAAGCGCGCTACGGTACACAACCACCACCGAATACCACAACCGTCTGAACACCATGGCGCATCCAAATACAGGGGTGCCGCACATCCCTTATGTTTCACTGATGAGGTGCTGGATCACGAATTCCCAGAGGGATTCAAGCCGGTGAACATAGAGGCGTATGACGGAACCACAGACCCTAGAGTCTGGATAGAGGACTTCATCCTCCACATCCATATGGCTCGTGGAGACGATCTCCATGCCATTAAATACTTGCCCCTCAAGCTTAAAGGGCCAGGTAGGCACTGGCTGAAATGCATCCCTGAAAACTCAATTGGAAGTTGGGAGGAGCTCGAGGACGCTTTCCGGGCCAATTTTCAAGGGACTTATGCCCAACCTCCGGATGCAGACGATTTAAGTCATATAATCCAACAGTCCGAGAGTCCGCCCGAAAGCTTTGGAACAGGTTCCTCACCAAGAAGAACCAAATTTTTGACTGTCCAGACACTGAAGCCTTAGCAGCTTTCAAACACAGCGTCCGAGACGAATGGCTTGCCAGACACCTCGGTCAAGAAAAACCAAGAACAATGGCAGCCCTAACAAGCTTGATGACCTGCTTTTGTGCGGGTGAGGACAGCTGGTTGGCCCGTAGCAGCACCAGCGACCCAAGCACATCCGAAGTCAGGTATGGCAATGGTAAACCATGAAGCAACAAAAACAGGCGTCGAAATAAAGAAGGTAGCCCAGATAACATAGCGGTAAACGCCGGATTCAGGGGCTCTCGACCAGGTTAGCGAAAAAAGCCTTTCAAAGGCAGCAGAGAAGGACAATCTGGCCTAAACAAAATTCTTGACAAACTCTGCCAGATTCATGGCACCCCAGACAAACCTGCAAATCATACCCACAGAGAATGTTGGGTCTTCAAGCAGGCCGGTAAGCTAAACGCCGAACACAAAGGGGAAGAGACGCCAAGCGAAGACGAGGATGAACCTCGCTAGCAAAGCGCCGGAGGACAGAAAAAGTTCCCACCAGAGGTTAAAACAGTAAACGTGATCCAGGTGACAAAGAGGAGAAGAAATCACGCACTCCAATGCACATGCACCATAGAGCCTGTCACTCCTAGGCCCAACCCCTGGTCGGCCTGCCTGATCACTTTCGATCGCAGGGATCATGATACACATATCCGACGCGAAGGACTGACGGCCTTGGTGTTAGACCCAATAATAAATGGGTACCATTTCACACGGGTCCTCATGGACGGCGGTAGTGATCTAAATCTGATATATCAGTACACAGTCCGCAAAATGGGGATAGACCCGACAAAAATAAGCCACAATAATACTACCTTCAAGGGAGTAATACCAGGCCAAGAGGCCCATTGCACGGGCTCTCTACTACTAAAGGTGGTATTCGGTTCTCCCGATAACTTCCAAAGCGAAACGTTAACTTTTCACATCGCTCCATTCTGAAGTGATTTTCAATCACTACTTGGAAGGGCGGCTTTCGCTCGTTTTAACGCAATACCGCATTATGCTTTTCTCAAGCTCAAGATGCCCGGTCCATGAGGCGTCATTACAATTAGCGGAAATACCAATCGTTCTTTACGTACGGAAGAGGACGCGGCGGCTCTAACAGCCGCGCACTAGACGGCCTCACCAACCAGAAAAAATGGCAGGTCGTCAAGACCACGGACACGGTTAGACGAGTCCGGCGTTCCATCATACATGCATGAGATTGGTTTTCGAACCCTCATAAAACGATACCAGGGGCTTCCTGTGTGTAATCAGGGCCAGCCCGGCTCAACTAGGCCTCTCTGGATTTTTGATAATTCACTCTTCTTTGTGGCACGACAACTTTCACCTAAGTCCTTTCCTTTTGCAGGTGACAATTGTGCTACACCCGTCCAGGACACGGCACAATAGAGATACAGGCGCAGACATGTAGCAAGGACCCGCCCAAAGGTTTCTTTTTAGATTAAGGCCCTATGTAAACCTTTTTTACTGTCTCTTGTTGCTCACATCCTCCGGATACTCCACACAAACGAGAAAGGATGCCGGCGTTATTGGCATGTGGCCACGCCAGGATTTTGCACGTACCTGGACACATGGGGTTTATTATAAAGGGCATTGTTTAGCCCGGTATATGTTATAAAGACCAAACACCTTAGGGAGTGTTCGGCGTCGCGAGTTTGGCCCTATATGCATCATCTCCGAATCATGTCTTTGGTCAAATGTTGGGTTTGCCCGGCTCCCACGTTTTGGTACCTTACGTTCCGTTATATCGGCTAAGGTAGCAATGGGAGAACTACTGCGATTGTGCCCTGGTTCATCCGGATGAGCACCTCAATAGAGAAAGCCGAAAACTGACTGTCATGATATAGCGAGAGACTGGTCAACCACTCAATGACTAATCGGAATCTTCGGGATTCCTCCGCATTAACGAAGGGCCGTTTCCCGGTCATGTACGTACGCGCCCCGTATTCGGACGAGCGCAGAAGTACCAGGGGCTATATAGTAGCCCCACTGTCAAACTCCTATGGCTAAGTGAAAGTGTTAAAGCAATATAGTCTGATTGCCTTGTTTGCTATGCTATCACCTCCTTAACGGACCAAGACGTTGGATCAAGTGTGGATATGCATCTTTTCCGAACACCCCCGCATTATATGCGTGGGGGCAGAAGCCGACGACTGCAAACTTTCAGGTTATCTACATATATACATAAACAGCCGCACAGGAGGCATCATAGTACTTTCGGGCAAAAGTATAAATACATCCTTGATTAATTCAGAAAAACATTGTTTGTACAATGGGACTACATGTCACTAGAAAATAATATTCTTCGAGCACTAAGCCTCTATCGAGCGAGCACCTTCAAGGACTTCTTCAAAGTAGTGGTCGGCAGCCACTCGGCCTACGGCCGAACCCTGTGCCGCAACAGTGGTGGCCTCCATCTCCGCTCAGTATGTTTTGATACGGGCAAGGGCCATCCGCGCACCTTCTATGCACGCCGATCTCTTTACATCATCGATGCATGGCACATCATCAAGGAATTGTTGCACTAAGCTAAAGTAGCTATTAGGCCTTGGCCCTCCCGGCCACAGGTGATCCACAACGGACCTCATGGCAAGTCCGGACAACCTATGGAGCTCGGCCCAACCGGTCAATTGCTCATTCAGCAGCAGCGGACGGACTGGAGCGTGAAACTGTGACTAGAATAGCTTTTTCACTTCGGGACCTTTCTGATCCTTGAAGTACTCGGTTGCATCAGCAGCACTCGCAGCCAAATCCATGTACGCGTCCGCAGAACTCCACAGCCAGTCCAGAGGAGCATACTTCGGATCTTCGAACTTAGTCCGCAACAAGAAGGGCTTCCCAGACACGATATCTGCAGCTTGATTCAGCTCCTCCTTCGTCGCTCTAATTTTGGAGCAGGCTTCCTTGGCAGCCACTCGGGCCTTCTCCAGGTCCGCCGCCTTCACCCGGTTTTCTTCTTCAAGAAGCTGGTAATGATCAACAGCATCTTTTAACTCTACAGCCATCTCGGCTATTTTTTCCTTGCTCTCGCAATGCGCGGCCTGTTCGGCCCTTAACTCTTCGGCCGCCTTTAAAGCGGCCGCATTGCTACTCCTTGCTTTCTCCTTGGCTCGGGCAAGCTCCGCCCGAAGGATCTCCATGGTGGCAGCACCATTTGCAGTCACAACATATTAAAGATACTGGCATCATGCTGCTCTTATTATGTGACGATCACCAGAAAAATCACTCAACATGTGCCTCGTCAAGCCGCTTGTTGACAAGCACGATGTCGGCATCTTCCGCATCCAGTTGCCGCTTTAGTTCGGCAAATCCATCGGTCCGGCTAGCCACCGGAACTTCAACCACCTGCACATAAAGGCGGTATGGTTATTACCTGGGACTATGATCCTCTGTTTGCCGCCGTTTTTGACGACAACCAGAGTCTCAGGGTGTAACACCCCGGATGTAATTTACCTTATTTGTATTCCAACTCTTGCCGTTTCCGGCACTAAGTTATGTTATTTCCTCGTTGTCGGGTTTTTGTCTCCGTGTGTTTTTGTCTTTGTCATGCATCTCATATCATGTCATCACGTGCATTGCATTTGCATACGTGTTTGTCTCATGCATCCGAGCATTTTCCCCGTTGTCCGTTTTGCATTCCGACGCTCCTATGTCACCCGGTGGTCCTTTCTACCTCTTTTCGTGTGTAGGGGTTAAACGTTTTTGGATTGGACTGATACTTGTCATGCGGCCTTGGTTTACTACCGGTAGACCGTCTATCAAGTTTCGTACCATTTGGACTTCGTTTGATACTCCAATGGTTAACCGAGGGACCGAAAAGGTCTCGTGTGTGTTGCAGCCCAACACCCTTCCAAAGTGGCCCAAAACCCACCTAAACCTGCTCGATCATCTAGAGCGTTCGATCATGATCACGTGGCCGCAAATCGTGCTCAATTTGGAGCTCCCTAGCTCCCTCTACCTCTATAAATAGACTTCTCACCGAAATTTTCGGATCTTCCCCTACCCTAACCCTAGTCCATCTCGCCCCGCCGCCACCGGACATGTCCGGCCGCCACCGGACGAATCCCGCCGCCGCCTCCAGCCTACCAGCGCCTACCACGTGGCCTCCCGCCACTCACCGCCGCCCACGGCCCGCCGGGCCCGAGGAGAGCCCCCGCGGCCCAGGTCGCCACCGCTGCCGCCCGAGTCGTCCTCCTCCTCCCGTGCTTCGCCCGCGCCCCGCAGCCTTCTCCTCGCCGCTCGCCGCCACCTTGCCTCGCCGGCCGGAGCAGAGCGCCACCGCTGATGCTGCCTCTCCGCCGACGTCGTTCCTCCGCCGCCGTGTCGCGCCTCACCGCCCATCGTCTCGCCGGCCGCCACAGGGCCTCGCCGGCGACTTCTCCGTACCGGATCCGGCGCTCCCTCCTTGACTCCGGCCACCGCGGCTCCATTTCCGGCGATCCTCGGCGTCCGCTGCTACAGTACTACTACAGTGCCCCGGATCTAGATCTGGTACGAGGGTTGACTTCTCCCCGAAACCCTAACTTTTTAGTATTTTTCCGCATGCCATAACTCTACATCCGTAGCTCCAATTCGTGCGTGTAGCATATCAAAATGTTCGTCTCGACGAGTACATCATTTCATCTCATTGCATCATTTTCATTCGAGCTCATCTTGATACACAAAATGCCGTTGGAAGAGGGCTATGTGATGATTATTTTAGATCTGTTTCGGTAAATGGCCTTTTGTCATTTTTGCCATGGTTAATGTGTGCATGCTATGATCCAGAGCTCTACATGTGTTTTGTAGCATGCCATGTTATCTTTACAGGGGTGTATGCCATGTATTTTTGTGATCTTTGTGGTGACTAGCACAAGCATGCAAAGTAGCTTACTCAATGATGCTGATTTCAGGGACTTGAATTTCACTAAGTCCATGTCCTGATTTTGTTGTTATGCCATATGTTCGTGTTGTTTCCTAGTGATCCGTGCCTCTTTTGAGGATGATCAGTAATGATGTTTTGTTAATATTGTGGTTCTCTATCCAGCCATGTCTTTGTTTGCATTTATGGAGCACCCTAGCTTGAGTCAATCGAGCTCTACTTCTGCTATAAAATGTTCCTGGTAGATTGTTGACATGTTTAGCCATTTTGCCGAGGATGTTGTGTCACACCCTAGCTAGTCATGCATTAGAGTGTTGCATCATGTTTACTCTTTCAGCAGAAACTTGAAATGGGGATGACAGAACCCCCAGCCCCCTCTGAAACCAACTAGGGTTTACTAAAATAAATTTTCAATGAACCTGAAATGCCCTTCTAAAATGCCCATCATTTTTGTCTTGGTTCAGAACCTCTGCAAAAGTGGTGCACATTTTCCTAGGCCATCCTAGGGTTTTTGAATTAAATCATAACTATTTGAATTTGGGCATTTAAAATTATATAAAATATTTAAATGCTCAAATATCTCCAAACTAAAATGTTTCATGTTGGAAATAATCCAATTATGGACCAGGAGTAGTTTGGTGATTTTTGGAGTTGTCTAGGTATTTTATTTAATTCAACAAAGTTGCAGATATATTAAATAAAAACAGAAAACAGAAAAGAAAGGGGAAGACTTACCTGTGCGGCCCAGCCAGCTGGCCGGCCCAGCCAGCAACCGACCCAGCCCAGCACTGTAGCTCCCCGTCGTCTTCCTCCCCACGCCCCGAAGCTGCTGCGTGCTCGCGCGCGCGCGGCCGCGCGGCCACCTCCTGCTTGCCGACGCCCTCCTGGCCGCGTGGACGACGCCCGCAGCCCGTCCCGATCCCCCCTGCTCTCTCTCACTCTCCCTGGCTCTCTCCTTCCTCTCTCTCGCTCTCTCTCTCGCTCGGCCGAACACGACCGTCGCCGCCGTTCGCCATAGCCACCGCCTCCGACCACCCCTCGCTCCCCCGATTAGCTCAGAAGCTCCGCCTCGACTCCTTCTTCCTCCCCACCGCTCCACAGCTCGCCGGAAGCCCTGCATCGCCGCCACGTCGCCGTTCCCCTCTTCGGACTCCGACCACCGTCGCCGTCAAATTCGTCGTCTCCGGCGCGTCCCCGAGCCCGCTTCGACGCCCACTGCAACCGCGGTGAGCCCCCGGAGCGTTTCCCCCTTCTTCCCTGGTCTCTCCCGACCTCTAGGCCCTAGCTCCACCTCGACCGAGAGCTCCACGCCGCCGGCGATGTCGCCGTCGTGGCCACGGTCGCCGTAGCGCCCAACCGAGCTCGCCATCGTGCTCCACACATCACCAGGAGCACGTAGAACGCACCAACGCCTCCCCAAACCCCCTGCAACACTGATCCCGACCGCACCCGAACTCCGGCCACCGCAGCCGAGCTCGCCGCCGTCAACTCCGGCCACCCCGAGCCCAACCACCACCACCAATAGACGCAGCTCAGCCTCAGCAACACGTAGATGCCTTCCACCGTCCATTTGGTCGCCGGAATGGCAAAAAGCACTCTCGCCGCCGTCTCGGATCTCGCCGGCGTCATGTCGCCGGTGGGGTTTGACTTGACCGACCTGGGGTTTGACCCCCAAGGGTCACTGACGCGTGGGCCCTGTCGGCCAGGTGGTTAGGTTAGCGCTAACTACTGTTAGTCAACCCCCCCTGACACTGACAATGGGCCCCAGCGCCACTAATTAGTAATTACGATTAATTTAAATCTGTTTAACCCCCCTGTCACTGACGTGTGGCCCCCACACGTTAGGTTTGACTTCAACCAGCCACAGTTGACCACTGACGTCATGCTGACGTCATGCTGACGCAGTAATTATATTTCTGGATTTAAATTAAATCAGGAAATTCCAGAATATTATTTAAACTTCAAAAATTCATAACTTTTATTCTGTAATTCCAAATTGGACAAATTATATATGAAAAATGATCAGAAAAATCCAATCTACCCATCTGTACTATTTTCATGCATGATCAAACAAGTTAAATTGATGTTTTAATCAGAACAAGGAAAAGCACTTTAAAAGGCCATATTTGAATTTGAAATTTGAATCTTTGATTCAAATTTGCTCAAACCCTTCTGGTTTTAGTTGCATTAGCCCAACACACTCATATTGCCATGTTTCATGCATGCATCATATTGTTGCATATTGTTTGGTATGTTGTGTACTGGTGCTCTCTGCGGCAGGTTCCGTCCCCGAAGAGTACCCTGATTACCCTAGCGAAGAGCCGTATCCGTGCAACGAACCATCAGGCAAGCAACCAACCATTTGATCATATCGATACAATCCCATGTTCTCGCTCCTGCTCTCTTTTACTGCATTAAGACAACGCGATTCAAACTGCTGTGTGCTACGGTAGTTGAACCCATTTCCTCTGCATGACCTGTCATTGCCACAGTAACTAGATGAAACCCACTAGCATGTGTAGGAGTTGATTGAGCCATATGTATGTGTTGTTCCTACCTTGCTATACCTGCTATGCTTAGAGTCGTGTCAGGTCTGGTTCATCTGGGTGATGGGCTAGAGTGAAATGATTACGTCGGTAATGAGAGTGGTGTGGTGAACACGATTTGGTAAAGGTATCGATGAGAGGCCATGTAGGAGTACATGGTGGGTTGTTTCATTGAAGCCGACCTTAAGCACTGAGATCTGTATGTGTGATTTAAGAATCAGCTACTACCATGCATTGGGCCCGAAACCAATGGACCCTCTCGACTTCTTATTCACCCTAGTTCTCCGTCCAGGAGTTGCAAGTAGTTTCTGGTGTTTGTAGCCTACTGGAGGCCGTGGACAGCGCTGACCGTAGGGGTGGGCTGTGATGCGGTAGGTACGTGGCACGGTGTACCGGATACCCGTTAGGTATCTCGGGAACCCTGTTCACATCGTTCAGGGCCGTATGGGAAACCTCGGCCGGACTCCCTGCGGATGGAACCTGAATAGGCGATAAACCTGGACTGGAGGCTTAGGTGATTAGGTAGGTCGTGGCCGACACCCACGTTGGGCTTCCGCTTGAAGGTTGCCGAGTACATGTCGTGTAAACGACGATAAGTGGTGAGAGCGTGTATGAAGAAGTACACCCCTGCAGGGTTAACATGATCTATTCGAATAGCCGCGTCCGCGGTAAAGGACTACTTGGTTGCCTATACAGTTCATAGACAAGTAAATGGAAACTATTAAAAGCCTCAAGATAAGTGTGAGTGCCGAGGATGGCTCTTCCGTAGGAAGACGGAGGTGGATCCTCGGTAGTGTATTGAAGTGGTGAATAGTGGACTCGTGTGCGCAAAACTATTTCAAGTTGGAGTATCGTAGGATAGACTAGCCAAGAGTCAAAGCTGGCTTGCTGCAATAACTCCACCGACCCTTCTTGATACTATGCATGTATGTAGGATCTGATGTAAGTCTTGCTGAGTACCTTTGTACTCATGTTGCTATAATCTACATTTTTACAGAAGACGCTGCAACCCCTTCTGATGGGTTCTATGTAGACGTTGACATCAACGAGTAGGCTAAAGACCCAGGTGGTGACCCTGAGCTTGTGATGGACCACGTAGTATAGTTAGGCTTCCAAGCCTCTTTTATTTTACTAGTTGTCTGTACCCAGACAAAGTACTTCCGCTGTTGGCTTGTATGACTGTATGATTTGTATGTTGGGTCGTGAGACCCGTACCTGTGTGTATGATATGTATGGCTCCCTGAGCCTTAAATAAAGTACTTGTGTCATAGAGTCATGTTGTGATGCTTCGTTGTATTTGCACATATCGAGCATATTGTGTGTATGATTGAAATGCTTGGTATGTGTGGGATCTGACCATCTAGTTGTTTATCTTTAGTAGTCTCTCTTACCGGGAAATGTCTCCTAGTGTTACCGCTGAGCCATGGTAGCTTGCTACTGCTCTGGAACACTTAGGCTGGCCGGCATGTGTCCTTCTTCGTTCCTGTGTCTGTCCCTTCGGGGAAATGTCACGCTTTGAGTACCGGAGTCCTGTTAGCCCGCTACAGCCCGGTTTACCGGAGTCCTGCTAGCCCAGTGCTACAGCCCGGACCCACTTGCTGATGACCGACACGTTCGAAGCTGGGTCATGGATGCCTGTCCCTGTAAGTCTGTGCCACTTTGGGTTTACGACTAGTCATGTCAGCCCGGGCTCTTTATCATATGGATGCTAGCGACACTATCATATATGTGAGCCAAAAGGCGCAAACGGTCCCGGGCAAAGGTAAGGCGACACCCGTGGGAATACCGTGCGTGAGGCCGCAAAGTGATATGAAGTGTTACCGGCTAGATCGATGTGACATCGAGTCGGGGTCCTGACAGCGTTGGCATCAGAGCCGGACTGCCTGTAGGTTCTCCAAGCCAAACTGGTCGATGTTGAGTCTAGAAATTCTTTAGTTATATGTAGGGGAATTGTTTGTGGGATGGAACGTAAGGCTCTTTTTACTTCTTATATCTTATGACATTCTGATCTGAGTCAGTCCATTCTTCCACCGGGGGTTAAGGAATTAGGATCTGCTCTCTCTATCAGGATCACGAGTTACTAATCAGTAGTACCTTATAAGTTTGATGGATACAAGCCTAGTTCAGTTCTACTACCACATTATGTTGCCAACATGGTTTCAGAACTTGATATGATGATGTTGAGTGTGTACGAAATCCTTTGTCAAATGTCTCAAAATCCTTTTTGAGCATTTACAGCTGTTATGCTGCCGAAATTTTGCTAGAAATTCTAATGCTTTTGCATTATAACTGTGCTTTCAGATGGCCACTCGCGACCTCAATCAAGTGGTTCGCCTGACTCGATGCCTAGATGTACCCGGCCATACTGCTAAGTTGGTCAGGGTAATGACTGAGGCTGGATATCGTTGGTATCCTGAGTACACGGTCGAAGAGCAATTCCGGGACTTCAATCAAAGCCAGTATCTCTGCACTGTCAGGATATTTCCATCTTATCCTGGATCCACTGAGCCTCTTCACTGCTCCTATGGACTCGGAGTTACTATTGAGATGGCTGTGCAGGATGCCGCCTACTCCATGATGACCATTACGCGAGTCAGATCTGGTTTATTTCGGGACTCTGATTTCCGGTATATGCCAGGATCACTTCCGGGAGCACAAGGGTATCTCCAGGCTATCTATGCTGATTCCACTCAGGAGGATTCACGGACTCGCACCACTGCTGAGATGCTCGAGGATAAGGACCGTGAAAATCGGGCCTTAAGGTTAGAGCTCTTCAATACCCGTGCTGACCACTGGGCCACTTTGACTCGGTTCGCACCGGCGGTGCAAGCTGGATATTCAGATATGCGCGATCTCTATCCTGTGAGATCTGCTCTGCCAGACGTGATGGTTTGGCGTGATGTAGGAGGCATCACCCCACCTCGCGGTCCCCGCAGGCCCCCGTTTGTTGGTCCAAGGCCTCATCCTAGCCCCTATGGTCCACAAGCTCCGCGAGATCGTCTGTTTCCGGATGAACATGTTGAGCTTCCAGGCTATGGAGGTGACTTCTACGAGGACTACTACGGATCGGTCTGAGTTAGTGGTAGTACCACTAGTTCGCACTAGCTGTGCCGTCTATCGTCCCGCGTGACTCGTGGGATATGTCCTAGTTTGTACTCTTTCCGGAGTTGTAGAAAAATAATGTATAGGAGTTTGGAATGCCTCCGATGAGATGTAATCCCTTTTCACCGTAATAGTACTTTGTTTGGTCTTGTACTAAACCTTGTATGGTGTGTATGACGATGGAATAAAGAAGCAGTTTCTGTATCTACCATGTCATACGGATGATCATCTTGCATTCCGAGTTATTCCTTACCTTATGTATCCTATGTCGGAATTTTATCATTCTGACTAAATCATTGTCTTGTTTACCTAGGATGGTCAACACGCGCGCCAACCCTGCTTCCCAAGAGCAGGCCGAAGGCAGTGAAGCCAGGAATGAAAATCTGCCTCATCCTCCTTCACTAGCCGAGGTGATGATGGAAGCTGAGAGAAACAAGCGGGAGACAAACCGTTTGTTGGAGCGTATTGAACAGAATACAGCACATCATCAGAGGGCTAACGTGGTGTCACTCAGTGATTTTATCAAATTGCATCCTCCCACGTTCCACCACTCCGTCGAGCCTCTCGACGCTGATGACTGGCTTCGCAGTATCTCTCATAAACTGCGTTCCGCGCTGGTAGCGGAGGCTGACAAGGTCACCTTTGCTGCATATCATCTTGAAGGCCCCGCCAGTCTATGGTGGGAGAATTATGGAGCTATGCGCCCAGCGGGCCATGTCACAACTTGGGCTGAATTCAGCGAGGCTTTCCGTGAACATCACATTCCGGAGGGTCTCATGGACCATAAGCGTGAAGAATTTTGCAATTTCACCCAAGGCCGACTTTCTGTGGATGCCTACAGCAGGGAGTTTGGTAAGCTCGCCCAATATGCAACTGAGGAAGTGTCTACTGACGCCAAGAAGCAAGCAAGGTTCCGTAAGGGCCTTAGTCCTGAGCTTCGCCGCGACCTCCGCCTGCATGAGTGCACATCTTTTCCGAAACTTGTCAACAAAGCCATCAGTGCTGAAACTGGTCAGACAGACTATGACGCAACACGCAAGCATGGACGTGACATGGGTTCCTCATCCGGTGCTGGTCCTCAGAAGCGCCGCGTGTGGGTACCCAACACCGCCCTGCCACCCAGGTTCACACCGAGGCCATCTTTCCAGGCGCCTCGCCCTGTTCAACAGTCTGCACCGGCCAAGCCCTATGGGGGTCCAACCAATAATGCTCCTCCACGTACCAGTTCCGTGACTTGTTTCAAGTGTGGGGAATCTGGTCATTATATGCGTGAGTGTCCCCAGACCAACCCCAATCAATCTGCTAAAGCTGTTGGCCGTGGCAAGCCGACAGGGAAGGTGTTTCATGCTAAACCGGTCACCGCTTCACGTGGCCATGTCAACTGTATCTCTGCCGAAGAAGCTGAAGAGGACCCCAACGTCGTTCTCGGTACGCTTCTTGTTAACTGCCATCCGGCATCTGTTCTTTTCGATACAGGAGCCTCTCATTCTTTTATATCTGAAAATTATGCTCGTTTGCATAACGTTGCATTCTGTGACTTGCCATCCTCTATGGTATTTCAAACTCCGGGATCCAAATGGCAAACTTCTAGAGTAAGCCATGGAAATGAAATCCAAGTCGACAGACTTGTTTTCCTTGCATCTTTGATAGCCCTTAAATCTTCAGATATTAATATCATTTTGGGTATGGATTGGATGTCGGCTCATCAAGCCAAAATTGATTGCTTCTCTAGGACTGTTCAACTCACCCATCCTTCGGGAAAGATAGTCAATGTCTTGACCCGAATAGCCAAGCGACAACTATATTCTCTTAACGCCAGCCCTTTGCCAGACCTTGAGGACGTTCCAGTAGTCCGTGACTTCCCGGATGTCTTTCCAGAGGAATTGCCAGGTGTTCCACCTGACAGGGATGTTGAATTCGTAATAGACCTCATCCCCGGAACCGTTCCGATTGCTAGAAGACCTTATAAGATGGCACCCCTAGAACTAGCCGAGCTTAAGAAACAACTCGATGAATCCTTGAAAAAAGGCTTCATCCGCCCTAGTTCATCTCCGTGGGCTTGCCCCGTCCTATTCGTTAAGAAAAAGGATGGTACGGACCGAATGGTTGTAGATTACCGACCTGTCAATTTGGTCACAATCAAGAACAAATACCCGCTTCCCAGGATCAACGATCTGTATGATCAGCTCGCTGGATCCTCAGTCTTCTCCAAGATGGATTTGAGGTTGGGCTACCATCAAATCAAAATCAGAAACGGGGACATTCCTAAAACGGCCTTTGTTACTCGTTATGGCCAATACGAGTACACCGTCATGTCCTTCGGTTTAACCAACGCTCCAGCCACTTTTACTCGGTTAATGAACTCAATCTTCATGGAGTATTTGGATAAATTCGTCGTAGTTTATCTCGATGATATACTCATCTACTCTAAGAACAAGGAAGAACATGTCGAACATCTAAGGCTAGTGTTGAAGAAACTTCGAGAGCATCGCCTTTATGCCAAATTCTCTAAATGTGAATTCTGGTTGTCAGAAGTGACCTATCTGGGTCATGTAATATCTGGTAAAGGTATTGCGGTTAACCCTGAGCGAGTTCAAGCCGTCCTTGATTGGACTCCACCCGAATCGGTCAAGCAAGTTCGGAGTTTTCTAGGCTTAGCGAGCTATTGTCGTCGCTTTGTCGAGAACTTCTCCAAAGTTGCTAAACCTCTAACCGAACTCCTCAAGAAAGATAAGAAGTTCGAATGGACTCCACAATGTGAGCACAGCTTTCAGGAACTGAAAAGACGCCTGACCTCTGCTCCCGTGCTGGTACTGCCAGACTTCTCCAAGGACTTTGTTATCTACTGCGACGCCTCACGACAAGGGCTAGGTTGCATTCTCATGCAAGATCGACACGTAATTGCTTATGCTTCACGGCAATTGCACCCACATGAGGAGAATTATCCTACTCATGATCTAGAACTTGCAGCCGTAGTCTATGCACTTAAGACCTGGCGACATTACCTCCTCGGTAATCGTTGCGAAATATTCACTGATCACCAAAGTCTGAAGTACATCTTCACCCAACCGGATCTGAATCTTAGGCAAAGACGTTGGGTTGAATTGATCACAGACTTCGACTTAGGAATAACCTACACCCCAGGGAAAGCCAACGTCATGGCTGATGCGTTAAGTCGTAAATCTTATTGTAACAATCTGATGTTACAACAAAGTCAACTGCTTCTCCATGATGAATTTCGGAAGCTTAACCTTCACATTGTACCTCAAGGTTTTCTCTCCACCCTGGTAGCAAAACCTACCCTTACGGATCAAATTATCAAAGCACAGAAGGTAGATCCGGGAATCTCCCGCATCAAGAGAAACATTCAGAAAGGAATTGCAAATTGTTTCTCCGTTAATGAACAAGGAGTCGTATACTTCGGGGATCGACTAGTGGTTCCCAAGGTGCGCAACCTGAGGCAATTGATCCTTAAGGAAGCTCATGAATCTCCTCTCACTATTCATCCCGGTAGTACTAAGATGTATCAGGACCTACGCCAGAGGTTCTGGTGGACTAGGATGAAGAGAGAAATTGCTCAGTATATTGCAAATTGCGACGTCTGTCGTCGTGTAAAAGCAGAGCATCAACGGCCTGCTGGCACCCTTCAACCCTTAGCTATTCCTGAATGGAAATGGGATAAAATTGGTATGGATTTCATTACCGGTTTTCCCAGGACCAAGAGAGGGAATAATGCTATCTTCGTCGTGGTCGATCGTCTTTCCAAAGTAGCTCATTTCTTACCTGTTCGTGAGAGTATAACCGCTAGTCAGCTGGCAGATTTGTACATCTCCCGAATAGTGTCCCTCCATGGTGTTCCTTTGGAAATCAATTCGGATCGAGGAAGTCTTTTCACCTCTCGATTTTGGGAAAGTTTCCAAAATGCTATGGGAACCCATCTCTCCTTTAGCACCGCTTTCCACCCTCAATCAAGTGGTCAAGTGGAACGCGTCAACCAAATTCTAGAAGACATGCTTCGAGCCTCTGTTATCTCGTTCGGAATGGACTGGGAGAAGTGCCTTCCATTTGCCGAATTCGCTTACAACAACAGCTATCAATCTAGCTTGGGTAAAGCCCCTTTTGAAGTTCTCTATGGACGATGATGTCGAACACCCCTTAACTGGTCAGAGACCGGGGAAAGACAATTCTTTGGCCCGGATATGATTCAGGAAGCAGAAGAACAAGTTCGTATCGTTCGTGAAAAGTTGAAAACAGCCCAATCTCGTCAAAAGAGTCAATATGACCGAAAACATAAGGCTATGACTTTCGAGGTTGACGAGAAGGCTTATCTTCGGGTCACCCCTCTGAAGGGAACCCATCGTTTCGGTATCAAAGGCAAATTGGCTCCTCGTTACATTGGACCTTTTCGCATTCTTGCCAAACGAGGGGAAGTTGCCTACCAATTGGAACTACCTCCGCACCTCTCCAGAGTTCACGATGTCTTCCACGTTTCTCAACTCAGGCGTTGCTTCTCGGATCCTATCCGTGAAGTGGACCACGAAACGCTTGATCTCCAAGATGATCTTACATATCGAGAGTACCCCATCCGTATCCTCGATCAGGCCGAGCATACCACGCGACGTCATAACATCAAGTTCCTCAAAGTTCAATGGTCGCATCATTCTGAAGATGAAGCAACTTGGGAAAGGGAGGATCGTCTTCGACTCGAGTATCCCGCCTTCTTCCCGGAGGAACCCAAATCTCGGGACGAGATTCTTTTGAGTGGGGGTGAGTTGTCACACCCTAGCTAGTCATGCATTAGAGTGTTGCATCATGTTTACTCTTTCAGCAGAAACTTGAAATGGGGATGACAGAACCCCCAGCCCCCTCTGAAACCAACTAGGGTTTACTAAAATAAATTTTCAATGAACCTGAAATGCCCTTCTAAAATGCCCATCATTTTTGTCTTGGTTCAGAACCTCTGCAAAAGTGGTGCACATTTTCCTAGGCCATCCTAGGGTTTTTGAATTAAATCATAACTATTTGAATTTGGGCATTTAAAATTATATAAAATATTTAAATGCTCAAATATCTCCAAACTAAAATGTTTCATGTTGGAAATAATCCAATTATGGACCAGGAGTAGTTTGGTGATTTTTGGAGTTGTCTAGGTATTTTATTTAATTCAACAAAGTTGCAGATATATTAAATAAAAACAGAAAACAGAAAAGAAAGGGGAAGACTTACCTGTGCGGCCCAGCCAGCTGGCCGGCCCAGCCAGCAACCGACCCAGCCCAGCACTGTAGCTCCCCGTCGTCTTCCTCCCCACGCCCCGAAGCTGCTGCGTGCTCGCGCGCGCGCGGCCGCGCGGCCACCTCCTGCTTGCCGACGCCCTCCTGGCCGCGTGGACGACGCCCGCAGCCCGTCCCGATCCCCCCTGCTCTCTCTCACTCTCCCTGGCTCTCTCCTTCCTCTCTCTCGCTCTCTCTCTCGCTCGGCCGAACACGACCGTCGCCGCCGTTCGCCATAGCCACCGCCTCCGACCACCCCTCGCTCCCCCGATTAGCTCAGAAGCTCCGCCTCGACTCCTTCTTCCTCCCCACCGCTCCACAGCTCCCCGGAAGCCCTGCATCGCCGCCACGTCGCCGTTCCCCTCTTCGGACTCCGACCACCGTCGCCGTCAAATTCGTCGTCTCCGGCGCGTCCCCGAGCCCGCTTCGACGCCCACTGCAACCGCGGTGAGCCCCCGGAGCGTTTCCCCCTTCTTCCCTGGTCTCTCCCGACCTCTAGGCCCTAGCCCCACCTCGGCCGAGAGCTCCACGCCGCCGACGATGTCGCCGTCGTGGCCACGGTCGCCGTAGCGCCCAACCGAGCTCGCCATCGTGCTCCACACATCACCAGGAGCATGTAGAACGCACCAACGCCTCCCCAAACCCCCTGCAACACTGATCCCGACCGCACCCGAACTCCGGCCACCGCAGCCGAGCTCGCCGCCGTCAACTCCGGCCACCCCGAGCCCAACCACCACCACCAATAGACGCGGCTCAGCCTCAGCAACACGTAGATACCTTCCGCCGTCCATTTGGTCGCCGGAATGGCAAAAAGCACTCTCGCCGCCGTCTCGGATCTCGCTGGCGTCATGTCGCCGGTGGGGTTTGACTTGACCGACCTGGGGTTTGACCCCCCAGGGTCACTGACACGTGGGCCCTGTCGGCCAGGTGGTTAGGTTAGCGCTAACTACTGTTAGTCAACCCCCCCTGACACTGACAGTGGGCCCCAGCGCCACTAATTAGTAATTAGGATTAATTTAAATCTGTTTAACCCCCCTGTCACTGACGTGTGGCCCCCACACGTCAGGTTTGACTTCAACCAGCCACAGTTGACCACTGACGTCATGCTGACGTCATGCTGACGCAGTAATTATATTTCTGGATTTAAATTAAATCAGGAAATTCCAGAATATTATTTAAACTTCAAAAATTCATAACTTTTATTCTGTAATTCCAAATTGGACAAATTATATATGAAAAATGATCAGAAAAATCCAATCTATCCATCTGTACTATTTTCATGCATGATCAAACAAGTTAAATTGATGTTTTAATCAGAACAAGGAAAAGCACTTTAAAAGGCCATATTTGAATTTGAAATTTGAATCCTTGATTCAAATTTGCCCAAACCCTTCTGGTTTTAGTTGCATTAGCCCAACACACTCATATTGCCATGTTTCATGCATGCATCATATTGTTGCATATTGTTTGGTAATGTTGTGTACCGGTGCTCTCTGCGGCAGGTTCCGTCCCCGAAGAGTACCCTGATTACCCTAGCGAAGAGCCGTATCCGTGCAACGAACCATCAGGCAAGCAACCAACCATTTGATCATATCGATACAATCCCATGTTCTCGCTCCTGCTCTCTTTTACTGCATTAAGACAACGCGATTCAAACTGCTGTGTGCTACGGTAGTTGAACCCATTTCCTCTGCATGACCTGTCATTGCCACAGTAACTAGATGAAACCCACTAGCATGTGTAGGAGTTGATTGAGCCATATGTATGTGTTGTTCCTACCTTGCTATGCCTGCTATGCTTAGAGTCGTGTCAGGTCTGGTTCATCTGGGTGATGGGCTAGAGTGAAATGATTACGTCGGTAATGAGAGTGGTGTGGTGAACACGATTTGGTAAAGGTATCGATGAGAGGCCATGTAGGAGTACATGGTGGGTTGTTTCATTGAAGCCGACCTTAAGCACTAAGATCTGTATGTGTGATTTAAGAATCAGCTACTACCATGCATTGGGCCCGAAACCAATGGACCCTCTCGACTTCTTATTCACCCTAGTTCTCCGTCCAGGAGTTGCAAGTAGTTTCTGGTGTTTGTAGCCTACTGGAGGCCGTGGACAGCGCTGATCGTAGGGGTGGGCTGTGATGCGGTAGGTACGTGGCACGGTGTACCGGATACCCGTTAGGTATCTCGGGAACCCTGTTCACATCGTTCGGGGCCGTATGGGAAACCTCGGCCGGACTCCCTGCGGATGGAACCTGAATAGGCGATAAACCTGGACTGGAGGCTTAGGTGATTAGGTAGGTCGTGGCCGACACCCACGTTGGGCTTCCGCTTGAAGGTTGCCGAGTACATGTCGTGTAAACGACGATAAGTGGTGAGAGCGTGTATGAAGAAGTACACCCCTGCAGGGTTAACATGATCTATTCGAATAGCCGCGTCCGCGGTAAAGGACTACTTGGTTGCCTATACAGTTCATAGACAAGTAAATGGAAACTATTAAAAGCCTCAAGATAAGTGTGAGTGCCGAGGATGGCTCTTCCGTAGGAAGACGGAGGTGGATCCTCGGTAGTGTATTGAAGTGGTGAATAGTGGACTCGTGTGCGCAAAACTATTTCAAGTTGGAGTATCGTAGGATAGACTAGCCAAGAGTCAAAGCTGGCTTGCTGCAATAACTCCACCGACCCTTCTTGATACTATGCATGTATGTAGGATCTGATGTAAGTCTTGCTGAGTACCTTTGTACTCATGTTGCTATAATCTACATTTTTACAGAAGACGCTGCAACCCCTTCTGATGGGTTCTATGTAGACGTTGACATCAACGAGTAGGCTAAAGACCCAGGTGGTGACCCTGAGCTTGTGATGGACCACGTAGTATAGTTAGGCTTCCAAGCCTCTTTTATTTTACTAGTTGTCTGTACCCAGACAAAGTACTTCCGCTGTTGGCTTGTATGACTGTATGATTTGTATGTTGGATCGTGAGACCCGTACCTGTGTGTATGATATGTATGGCTCCCTGAGCCTTAAATAAAGTACTTGTGTCATAGAGTCATGTTGTGATGCTTCGTTGTATTTGCACATATCGAGCATATTGTGTGTATGATTGAAATGCTTGGTATGTGTAGGATCTGACCATCTAGTTGTTTATCTTTAGTAGCCTCTCTTACCGGGAAATGTCTCCTAGTGTTACCGCTGAGCCATGGTAGCTTGCTACTGCTCTGGAACACTTAGGCTGGCCGGCATGTGTCCTTCTTCGTTCCTGTGTCTGTCCCTTCGGGGAAATGTCACGCTTTGAGTACCGGAGTCCTGTTAGCCCGCTACAGCCCGGTTTACCGGAGTCCTGCTAGCCCAGTGCTACAGCCCGGACCCACTTGCTGATGACCGACACGTTCGAAGCTGGATCATGGATGCCTGTCCCTGTAAGTCTGTGCCACTTTGGGTTTACGACTAGTCATGTCAGCCCGGGCTCTTTATCATATGGATGCTAGCGACACTATCATATACGTGAGCCAAAAGGCGCAAACGGTCCCGGGCAAAGGTAAGGCGACACCCGTGGGAATACCGTGCGTGAGGCCGCAAAGTGATATGAAGTGTTACCGGCTAGATCGATGTGACATCGAGTCGGGGTCCTGACATGTTGCTATTGATCCGTGCATGCTATGGTGTTGTTCTTGCCATGTCTAGCTTCTATGCCATTTCTTCTTCATGGCTGTATGATTAGTTTGTCATGCCATGCTCTGTAGTGAGTGCATCGATCTCGTAAACATGCCTACTTGTTAATCTGTTTGCATGCTCCAGTTTTTCTCTAAGTCTAAATCTGTTTATGTTTTTGCTATGTTCACATGCTTGCAATTGTATTTTCTGATCCCTTTTGGCTCAAGGTCACTAAGGGACTTTTGTTATATGCTTTGAGTAGCTTCATGCCCTGCCTTGATTTGCCATGATATGTTCCTGTAGCATGTAGTTTCCGTGCTCTTAACATTACTTCCTGATGACAAATTCCTGACTTGTGTTATTTTCACTAAGTCTAAAACTAGTAATCTTTTGCACTTTTTCCATGCTTGTTTGAACCTGTTAATGAGTGAATTAGCCGTATCTCAGTGTTCATATTTTGTCAAGCATCATGAGTGGATCCCTGCCATGTATTTTGTTGTCATGTTGGAGTGCTGTAGCATGTTGTTCTTGATGCATTTAGTAGGCTACTTGCTGTTTATCGCAGACCGGTGCCATATTTGTTTTGCTTGCCATTTCCAAACCGTGCATCCGATTCCGGTGATCTTTATATCGATTTCAATCGAAATCACCTCACCTTTCCAGTGGCACTCCTAGATTTCCAAGTTGAGGCCAGATTCAATCATTCCTTTGCAAATCATGCATATGCATCACATATTGCATCCCGCATACCATACCATGTTTGCATCATGTTGCTTGAGCATTGCACGTGGTTGACTGTGTTCCCTTTTTCTTGTTGTCTTGTTTGGGTAGAGCCGGGAGACGAGTACGTGAACGAGGAGCCCGTTGAGTACGCTTATGAGGATCAAGGCAACTCTGAGAATTTTGTAGGCAAGATGACCATACCCTCGAAATCACTTCTATCTTTCCTTGCTAGATGCTCGCTCTCTTGCTATGCCTATGCTACGATACCAACCACATTGCTTATCATGCCTCCCCAATTGCCATGTCAAACCTATAAACCACCATGTCCTAGCAAACCGTTGTTTGGCTATGTTACCGCTTTGCTCAGCCCCTCTTATAGCGTTGCTAGTTGCAGGTGAAGATTGGAGATCGTTCCTTGTTGGAACATGTTTTATTGTTGGGATATCACCATATTATCTTGTTTATCTTAATGCACCTATATACTTGGTAAAGGGTGGAAGGCTCGGTCTTATGCCTGGTGTTTTGTTCCACTCTTGCCGCACTAGTTTCTGACATATCGGCGTTATGTTCCCGGATTTTGCGTTCCTTACATGGTTGGGTTATAATGGGAACCCCTTGACAGTTCGCCTTGAATAAAACTCCTCCAGCAATGCCCAACCTTGGTTTTACCATTTGCCACCTAGCCTCTTTTCCCCTTGGGTTTTCGGAGCCCAAGGGTCATCTTTATTAAACCCCCCGGACCAGTGCTCCTCTGAGTGTTGGTCCACCTCGTCAGCCGTCGGTGGCCACCATGGGCAACTCTGGGCTGGCCTACCGGAAGTTTGGACAATCTGAGTGTGCCCTGAGAACGAGATATGTGCAGCTCCTATCGGGATTTGTCTGCACATTCGGGCGGTGTTGCTGGACTTGTTTTACCATTGTCGAGGATGTCTTCTAACCGGGATGTCGAGTCTGATCAGATCGTCTTGGGAGAAGGAATATCCTTCGTTGACCGTGAGAGCTTGTGATGGGCTAAGTTGGGACTCCCCTGCAGGGATTTGAACTTTCGAAAGCCGTGTCCGCGGTTATGGGTAGATGGGAATTTGTTAATGTCCGGTTGTAGATAACATGAAACTTAACTTAATTAAAATGCATCAACTGCGTGTGTAACCGTGATGGTCTATTCTCGGCGGAGTCCGGGAAGTGAACACGATGTTGGAGTAATGCTTGACGTAGGTTGTTCTAGGATCACTTCTTGATCATAGTTTGTCGCTCGCGCCTTTGCCTTCTCTTCTCGCTCTCTTTTGCGAATATGTTAGCCACCATATATGCTAGTCGCTTGCTGCAGCTCCACATCATACCTTTACCTTACCTATACGCTTAAATAGTCTTGATCGCGAGGGTGTGAGATTGTTGAGTCCTTGTGACTCACAGATTACTTTCGAAACCAGATGCAGGGACCGATGATACCGTTCCAAATGATATGACCGAGCTCAAGTGGGAGTTCGATGAAGACTCTCGTCGTTACTATGTGTCTTTCCCAGATGATCAGTAGTGGTGCCCAGTTGGGGCGATCGGGGACTTTGTTGCATTTGGGGTTTATCTTCATTTTGGTTCCGTAGTCGGACCTTTAGTGTAATTGGATGAATGTAATGTTATTTATGTATTTGTGTGACATGGCGAGTGTAAGCCAACTATGTACATTTCCCCTTTATTTATTTACATGGGTTGTTGTGAAGATTACCTCACTTGCGACATTGCTTTCAATGCGGTTATGCCTCTAAGTCGTGCTTCGACATGTAGGAGATATAGCCGCATCGAGGGCGTTACAAGTTGGTAATCAGAGCCTTCCCCGACCTTAGGAGCCCCCTGCTTGATCGAATCGTTGGCGTTGTTGAGTCTAGAAAAATGTTTTGAGTCATTTAGGATTATATATATCGGAGAGTTAGGAATTCTTTTTACTCCTCAGTCCCTTCGTCGCTCTGGTGAGGCATCCTGACGTAGAGTTTTGACTCTTCTCTTCTCAAATTTCACTAAAAAAATTTAGGATCACGCGGTTATCTTGGAATCGTTTCGATGGTTTTGTGACGAGAACATTGTTCTTGGTGCCTCCTGACATTTAGCGGTTGTGGCAGTGTCCCGGGGAGTTGAGCTCCGAGGTGTTGTCATCACAATTTTATCGTTGAGATTCTGGAATACTTGAGTTTTGCCGACATCGAAAATCTCTTTTATGCAGTTGTTGGTGAGATAACCTCGACGCCACCCAGTACTGGGCCGGGAGTTCGGGAGTATTGCCATAACTCGTATAACGGGTGCTTTTCGAAGGTTGAGGTAAATGATTTCCGAAGGTTTCTTGGTTATGTGTTGAAGGATGGATACAGCTGGATGTAGGATTTGCTAGCTTTGGGTGAGATATTATGCTTCCCCTGTATCCCCAACACCTGATTGCATAACCGGAAAGGTTCGGGAGTTTCATAGGTGGGAATTCTTGTAGCTCTAGTTCTTCTTCCGCGGATATTTGGTTTGGGATTGGGTAATCCTCACCAAGTATTTGCTCTTGTCCGTACCTTGTTGTTTTTCTTCTACCTCTATTCAAGTGGCTTCTCAATTTATGGAAATGTGACCATTTCGATTGGAATACATTCGTTCTTTTGTTCGGATGTGAAGACTATATGTGCAATTTCAATCCATTTGATTCATCTTGAATATTTATCTGTCAAGATGCTAATGATGTCACCCTCTTCAGGATGGCTCCTGCTAAGGGTCAGAATCAGAATCAGGATCCGCCACCACCACCTCCACCTCCGGAGGCATGGCAAGTTGTGATGGCCGCTACCAATGCAAACACGCAGCTGATCATGCAAATTCTGCAAGAGCGCAACCAAGGCCATGGAAACAATCAGAATCAGTTTGCTACACTCAACTAGTTCCTTGCTAACCAGCCAAAGACCTTCAGCAACTGTGTCGAGGCCTCAGACGCTGATGATTGGCTCGTGGATATATGCAAGCATTTCGAGTGCAGTAACATCAGGCCTGAGGACTTTGTCAAGTTTGCCTCCTTCCAACTCAAAGACCAAGCTACAGAATGGTTTCAGCAATACAAAGGTTCCAGAGGAGGCCGTGTGATTACCTGGGATGAATTCCGTCAAGACTTCAAAGCTCATCACATTCCTCAGAGTGTTGTTGAAAGCAAGTGTGAGGAATTCCGCAACCTGAAGCAAGGCAGCTTGTCTGTTTACCAGTATAACATTATGTTCCAGAGGCTCGCTCGTTTCGCTAAGCAAGATGTCCCTGACGAGAAGAGCATGATTTATCAGTTCAGGGATGGCCTCAGATAAGATCTCCAACTAGCTCTCGTCCTTTTTCAGCCCAAGAAGTACGATGAGTTCTACAATATGGCAATGAAGCAAGAGACTGCTCAACTCAAGTACGATGCTTCCAAGAAGCGAGTCAGAGATGCTACTCCTTCTTCCTCAACTCAAGTGGCTAAGCAGCAAAAGTATTGGCTGCCTCCTCCTCCGTTCCATCAGCCTTATCAGCAGAAGAGCAAAGGTGGCAGTGGATCTTCCCACCCACCCAACCTAGGCTTTCAGAACAAGACTTCGTCTCAAGCTCCAAGATCAAGTGCTCCATATCATCGTCCGCTCTCGGAGGTCACGTGCAACAAGTGCCAATAGAAGGATCACTATGCCAACAAATGCTTCAATCAGAGGCGTCTTCCTCCTCCTCCTGTGAGATCTGCTAGCAATGCAGTGGTCAAGCATAACCCCAAGCACGCCAAGGTCAACTTCATGAATGCAACTCAGGCAGAGGACTCGTCAGATGTCATCATGGGTAACCTTCCTGTTAACGATGTTCCTGCAAAATTTCTCTTTGACACTGGTGCATCACATTGTTTCATATCGAGACCTTTTGCATCTAAGAATGAGTTGTCTTCTCAAGTTTTGCATAAATCGTTAGCAGTTGTCTCACCGGGTAAATGCTTGCTCGCAAACTACGAGGTTCCGGATATTTCTATCATGATGGGTGATTTCAAGTTTTTGGCTTCTCCAATGGTCCTTGGTAACTCGGATATTGATCTTATTATCAGAATGGACTGTCTTTCTAAGCACAAGGCTCAGCTTGATTGTGCTGCCAGGCAGATTCAATTGACTCATTCGTCTTAGCATGTAATCGTCTTTGCCGCTCGGGATAATACCATCCGTCTGTTTTCTCTCAATGAGAAGGGTGAGCTGGATGCCATCTCTCAAATTCCGGTCGTTTGCGAATATCAAGACGTCTTTCCAGAAGAGCTTCTAGGAATGCCTCCGCACCGGCCAGTTGAATTCGTCATCGATCTTGAGCCTGGCACGAAACCTGTTTGCAAGCGTCCTTACAAGCTTGGACCTGAAGAGTTGAAGGAGCTGAAGAAACAACTCGATATTCAAGAGCGAATGGGTCTCATCCGACCTAGTTCTTCTCCGTGGGGTTGTGGAGTTCTTTTTGTGAAGAAGAAGGATGGAACGGACCGACTTTGTGTCGACTACCGTCCATTGAACAAGAAGACTATAAAGAACAAGTACCCACTTCTCAACATCAACGAGCTGTTTGAACAACTCAAAGGTAATCAAGTATTCTCCAAGCTTGATCTCCATATGGGCTATCATCAGATTCGCATTCGTGAAGAAGATATCCCCAAGACAACATTCAGAACAAGCTATGGTTCATATGAATACACTGTCATGTCTTTCGGCCTCGTCAACGCTCCGCCAACATTCTCTCACATGATGAACTTCATCTTCAACACCTACACAAATGACTTCGTCTTGGTCTACCTCGATGACATTTTGGTCTTTTCCAAGAACAAGGAAGATCATGCCAAGCACTTGCGCTTGGTGCTGGATAAGCTTAGAGAACATCAGTTCTATGCCAAGTTTTCAAAGTGCGAGTTTTGGCTCTATGAGGTTCTCTACCTTGGGCATATCATTTCTGCCAAGGGCATAGCGGTGAATCCTGAGAAGGTGTCTACAATTGTGAATTGGGAACCACCTCAGAATGTGAAGCAACTCCGCAGCTTCCTTGGTCTCGCAAGCTATTGTCGAAGGTTCGTTGAGAACTTTTCAAAGATCGTGAAGCCTCTTTCCAACCTTCTCCAGAAGCATGTGAAGTATGTCTGGTCTCCTGAATGTGACATCGCTTTCAACACCCTGAAAGAGAAGTTAGTAACTGCTCCAGTTCTGACTCCTCCTGATGAATCCAAACCATTTGAGGTCTTCTGTGATGCTTCCCTTCAAGGTCTTGGTGCAGTGTTGATGCAAGAGAAGAAAGTTGTGGCTTATACCTCTTGCCAGTTGAAGCCCAATGAAAAGAACTACCCCACTCACGACCTCGAGTTGGCGGCAGTTGTGCATGCTCTTTTAACTTTGAGACATCTCTTATTGGGAAGAAAAGTGGACATCTTCACTGATCATAAGAGTCTCAAGTACATCTTCACTCAGCCTAATCTCAACCTCAGGCAGACTCGTTGGGTCGAAATGATTCAAGAGTATAACCCGAGTATTGAATATACTCCAGGCAAGGCCAATGTAATTGCTGACGCATTGAGCAGGAAGGCTTACTGCAACAGTTTGATTCTCAAGCCTTACCAACCCGAGCTTTGTGAAGCTTTTCGCAAAATCAATCTGCAAGTTGTTCCTCAAGGTTTCCTCGCCAACCTCCAAGTCTCTCCTACTTTGGAAGATCAGATTCGTGAGGCTCAACTTCTTGATGCTATGGTGAAGAAGGTGAAGATTGGGATTGCTAAGAGTCAACCCAAGTACAAGTGCTATCGCCTTAATGACAAGGATACTCTATTCTTCGAGGATCACATTGTTGTGCCTAAAGGTGATCTTCGTAAAGTCATTATGAACGAGGCTCACAATTCACTCCTCTCTATCCACCCTGGAAGTACAAAGATGTACCATGACCTCAAGCAGTCATATTGGTGGACTCGAATGAAGCGTGAGATTTCTCAGTTCATGAATGAATGTGATGTCTGCAGAAGAGTGAAAGCAGAACACCAACGACCAACTGGTCTCCTCCAACCTCTTGCCATTCCAGAATGGAAGTTTGACCATATTGAGATGGACTTCGTGACTGGGTTTCCAAAGTCCAAGCGTGGCAATGATGCTATCTTCGTTGTCATCGACAAACTCACTAAAGTGGCTCATTTCCTTCCTATCAAAGAATCTATCACAGTAGCTCAATTGGCAGAGCTATATACCTCCCGGATTGTCTCGCTGCACGGCATTCCGCAGTTGATATCTTCAGATCGTGGCAGCATCTTCACCTTCAAGTTTTGGGATTCTTTTCAGAAGGCCATGGGCACCAACATCCGTTTCAGCACAGCTTTTCATCCTCAAACTAGTGGCCAAGTCGAGCGAGTAAATCAGATTCTTGAAGATATGCTCAGGGCTTGCGTCATCTCTTTCGGTATGAAGTGGGAAGATTGTCTTCCATATGCTGAGTTCTCCTACAACAACAGCTTCCAAGTGAGTTCGGGCAAGGCCCCATTTGAAATTCTCTATGGCAGGAAGTGTCGTACTCCTCTTAACTGGTCAGAGACTGGCGAACGTCAACTTCTTGGCAATGACTGGATCACAGAGGCAGAAGAGATGTGCAAAGTCATTCGTGAAAATCTCAAAGCCGCGCAATCGCACCAGAAGAGTTACTATGATAGCAAGCATCATGATTTGGCTTTCGAGATCGGAGACCATGTCTACCTCCGCGTCTCTCCAATGAAAGGTACTCATCGCTTCGGTATCAAAGGGAAGCTTTCCCCTAGATACGTGGGTCCTTTCAAGATCATCAGCAAGAGAGGCGATCTCGCCTATCAACTTGAGCTTCCCTCCAACTTTGCAAACGTGCACGACGTGTTTCATGTCTCTCAACTCCGCAAGTGCTTCAAGACCCCTGACCGCAACGTCAACTTCGAAGACATTGATCTCCAAGAAGACATGTCTTATCGTGAGCACCCCGTTGCTATCCTTGAAGAAACTGAGCGCAAGACTCGCAACAAGTCAATCAAATTCCTCAGAGTCAAGTGGTCACATCATTCCGACCGTGAAGCCACCTGGGAACGCGAGGATCACCTCCGTTCTGAGTACCCGGAGTTTTTCCAGTCCTAGATCTAGGGACGAGATCCTTTCGTAGTGGTGGAGTGTTGTAACACCCCGGATGTAATTTACCTTATTTGTATTCCAGCTCTTGCCGTTTCCGGCACTAAGTTATGTTATTTCCTCGTTGTTGGGTTTTTGTCTCCGTGTTTTTTTGTATTTGTCATGCATCTCATATCATGTCATCATGTGCATTGCATTTTCATACGTGTTCGTCTCATGCATCCGAGCATTTTCCCCGTTGTCTGTTTTGCATTCCGGCGCTCCTATGTCACCCGGTGGTCCTTTCTACCTCTTTTCGTGTGTGGGGGTTGAACATTTTCGGATTGGACCGATACTTGTCATGCGGCCTTGGTTTACTACCGGTAGACCGCCTGTCAAGTTTCGTACCATTTGGACTTTGTTTGATACTCCAACGGTTAACCGAGGGACCGAAAAGGCCTCGTGTGTGTTGCAGCCCAACACCCTTCCAAAGTGGCCCAAAACCCACCTAAACCTACTCCATCATCTAGAGCATTCGATCATGATCGTGTGGCCGCAAACCGTACTCAATTTGGAGCTCCCTAGCTCCCTCTACCTCTATAAATAGACCTCTCCCCGAAATTTTCGGATCTTCCCCTACCCTAACCCTAGTCCATCTCGCCCCGCCGCCACCGGACACGTCCGGCCGCCGCCGGACGAATCCCGCCGCCGCCTCCAGCCTACCAGCGCCTGCCACGTGGCCTCCCACCACCCACCGCCGCCCGCGGCCCGCCGGGCCCGAGGAGAGCCCCCGCGGCCCGGGTCGCCACCGCTGCCGCCCAAGTCGTCCTCCTCCTCCCGCGCTTCGCCCGCGTCCCGCAGCCTTCTCCTCGCCGCTCGCCGCCACCGTGCCTAGCCGGTCGGAGCAGAGCGCCGCCGTTGACGCCGCCTCTCCGCCGACGCCGTACCTCCGCCGCCGTGCCGCGCCTCGCCGCCCATCGTCTTGCCGGCCGCCCCAGGGCCTCGCCGGCGACTTCCCCGCACCGGATCCGGCGCTCCCTCCTCGACTCCGGCCACCGTGGCTCCATTTCCGGTGATCCTCGGCGTCCGCTGCTACAGTACTGCTATAGTGCCCCGGATCTAGATCTGGGACGAGGGTTGACTTCTCCCCGAAACCCTAACTTTTTAGCATTTTTTCGCATGCCATAACTCTGCATCCGTAGCTCCGATTTGTGTGTGTAGCATATCAAAATGTTCGCCTCGACGAGTACATCATTTCATCTCATTTCATCATTTTCATTTAAGCTCATCTTGATGCCCTAAATGCTGTTGGAAGAGGGCTATGTGATGATTATTTCAGATCTGTTTCAACAAATCGCCTTTTGTCATTTTTACCATGATTAATGTGTGCATGCTATGATCCTGAGCTCTACATGTGTTTTGTAGAATGCCATGTTATATTTATAGGGGTGTATGCCATGTATTTTTGTGATCTTTGTGGTGACTAGCACAAGCATGCAAAGTAGCTTATTCAATGATGCTGATTCCAGGGACTTAGAATTTCACTAAGTCCTTGTCCTGATTTTGTTGTTATGCCATATGTTCATGTTTTTTCCTAGTGATCCGTGCCTCTTTTGAGGATGATCAGTAAGGTTGTTTTGTTACTATTGTGGTGCTCTATCCATCCATGTCTTTGTTTGCATTTATGGAGCACCCTAGCTTGAGTCAATCGAGCTCTACTTCTGCCGAGGATGTTGACATGTTTAGCAATTTTGCCAAGGATGTTGCTATTGATCCGTGCATGCTATGTTGTTGTTCTTGCCATGTCTAGCTTCTATGCCATGTCTTATTCATGGGTGTATGCTTAGTTTGTCATGCCATGCTCTGTAGTGAGTGCATCGAGCTTGTAAACATGCCTACTTGTTAATCTGTTTGCATGCTCCAGTTTTTCTCTAAGTCTAAATCTGTTTATGTTTTTGCTATGTTCACATGCTTGCAATTGTATTTTGTGATCCCTTTTGGCTCAAGGTCACTAAGGGACTTTTGTTATATGCTTTGAGTAACTTCATGCCATGCATTGCTTTACCATAATATTTTCCTATGGCATGTAGTTTCCGTGCTATAAACATTGCTTCCTGATGATAAATTCCTGACTTGTGTTATTTTCACTAAGTCTGAAACCAGTAATCTTTTGCACTTCTGACATGCTTGTTTGAACCTGTTAATGAGTGAATTAGCCGTAGCTCAGTGTTCATCTTTTGTCAAACATCATGAGTGGATCCTTTCCATGTATTTTTTTGTCATGTTGGAGTGCTGTAGCATGTTGTTCTTGATGCATTTAGTAGGCTACTTGCTGTTTATCGCAGACCGGTGCCATATTTGTTTTGCTTGCCATTTCCAAACCATGCATCCGATTCCGGTGATCTTTATATCGATTTCAAACGAAATCACCTCACCTTTCCAATGGCACTCTTGTATTTCCAAGTTGAGTCCAGGTTCAATCATTCCTTTGCAAATCATGCATATGCATCACATATTGCATCCCGCATATCATACCATGTTTGCATCATGTTGCTTGAGCATTGCACATGGCTGATTGTGTTCCATTTTTCTTGTTGTCTTGTTTGGGTAGAGCCGGGAGACGAGTACGTGAACAAGGAGCCCGTTGAGTATGCTTACGAGGATCAAGGCAACTTTGAGAATTTTGTAGGCAAGATGACCATACCCTCGAAATCACTTCTATCTTTGCTTGCTAGATGCTCGCTCTTTTGCTATGCCTATGCTACGATACCTACCACATTGCTTATCATGCCTCCCCAATTGCCATGTCAAACCTCTAACCCACCTTGTCCTAGCAAACCGTTGTTTTGCTATGTTACCGCTTTGCTCAGCCCCTCTTATAGCGTTGCTAGTTGAAGGTGAAGATTGGACATTGTTCCTTGTTGGAACATGTTTTATTGTTGGGATATCACCATGTTTTATAGCGTTGCACCTATATACTTGGTAAAGGGTGGAAGGCTCGGCCTTATGCCTGGTGTTTTGTTCCACTCTTGCCGCCCTAGTTTCCGTCATATCGGTGTTATATTCCCGGATTTTGCGTTCCTTACATAGTTGGGTTATAATGGGAACCCCTTGACAGCTCGCCTTGAATAAAACTCCTCCAGCAATGCCCAACCTTGGTTTTACCATTTGCCACCTAGCCTCTTTTCCCCTTGGGTTTCTAGAGCCCAAGGGTCATCTTTATTAAACCCCCCGGACCAGTGCTCCTCTGAGTGTTGGTCCACCTCATCAGCCGCCAGTGGCCACCAGGGGCAACTCTGGGCTGGCCTACCGGAAGTTTGGACAATCTGAGTGTGCCCTGAGAACGAGATATGTGCAGCTCCTATCGGGATTTGTCGGCACATTCGGGTGGTGTTGCTGGACTTGTTTTACCATTGTCAAGGATGTCTTGTAACCGGGATGCCGAGTCTGATCGAATTGTCTTGGGAGAAGGAATATCCTTCGTTGACCGTGAGAGCTTGTGATGAGCTAAGTTGGGACTCCCCTGCAGGGATTTGAACTTTCGAAAGTTGTGCCCGCGGTTATGGGTAGATGGGAATTTGTTAATGTCCGGTTGTAGATAACATGAAACTTAACTTAATTAAAATGCACCAACCGCGTGTGTAACCGTGATGGTCTCTTCTCGGCGGAGTCCAGGAAGTGAACACGGTGTTGGAGTAATGCTTGACGTAGGTTGTTCTAGGATCACTTCTTGATCATAGTTTGTCGCTCGCGCCTTTGCCTTCTCTTCTCGCTCTCTTTTGAGAATATGTTAGCCACCATATATGCTAGTCGCTTGCTGCAGCTCCACATCATACATTTACCTTACCTATAAGCTTAAATAGTCTTGATCGCGAGGGTGTGAGATTGCTGAGTCCCCGTGACTCACAGATTACTTCCAAAACCAGATGCAGGGACCGATGATACCGTTCCAAATGATATGACCGAGCTCAAGTGGGAGTTCGATGAAGACTCTCGTCGTTACTACGTGTCTTTCCCAGATGATCAATAGTGGTGCCCAGTTGGGGCGATCGGGGACTTTGTCGCATTTGGGGTTTATCTTCATTTTGGTTCCGTAGTCGGACCTTGAGTGTAATTGGATGAATGTAATGTTATTTATGTATTTGTGTGACGTGGCGAGTGTAAGCCAACTATGTACCTTTCCGCTTTATTTATTTACATGGGTTGTTGTGAAGATTACCTCACTTGTGACATTGTTTTCAATGCGGTTATGCCTCTAAGTCGTGCTTCGACACGTAGGAGATATAGCCGCATCGAGGGCGTTACACAGGGGCGACTATCTGCATGGGCATACCTAACGCATGCGGTGCTGTTAAAAGCATACATTATTTCACGTACCTCCAAGCCTTTCAGCAGACTCATAAAAGCTTCATGCAACCCGCTTTCAGCGTATGAAATCCTTTCAATTACCGTACCCATTAGCATACGATGCGCTTCCGAGATAGCAGCTTGCCTCAGAAGATCCTTCAGCGCGTCCGACCGCACACTGTACGGACCCTTGTTGTCGCTCTCCTTAGGAGCCGGATACTGGGGATTCCGGGCAGCCAAAGGGTTATCCTCTGGCCCTAGAGGATCCGGAGATACCCTTCCCGACAACACTTCAAGGTCGCCCGCTTCTTGAGCGGGGGAGTCCGGGGGAGGCGTTTCGCTCTCCATCATCTCCGGAAGAAGATCCCCCGAAGATGAACTCTGTCGGGATGGGCTGCGATCCAGACTACAATTTATAAGCATCGGTTATTGTCTTTGGAAGTAAGGTAGGATATCTTCACTATTAAGTACTTTTTGACTACTTATAGCTCGGTAGAGGGCTGATCCCCATGCGGACATTGTGCGGCAAGAATACCCTCCGAGGCAGGACCCTCTGGCTGAGATTTCTTCTCCCGTTTGGAAACCTTAGTTTCCGGATCTTCAGAGGTAGTCCTCTTCCTTCCCCGGGGAGAGAGAATGCCATATTCTTCCCCTTGGTTATCCTCCCTTGCAGAGGCACTAATTCCCTCGGTTGGAATAGGTAGCGAAGGAGGCCTGCTTTTGCCCTCTTTATTCCCCCCCTTCATCTTCCTTTGAGGGCACTAGACAAGACGCTGGCTCGAGCATCTTTTCTAGCACCGGATTGTCCAAGCCCTCAAGAAGGGGGGCCGAACACCGGATCATCTTCGCCTTTGTTGTCAATCTTGGTCAAAGAGAGATTCTTCAGAATGATGTCATGATAAATAAAAGGACAGTGTGTTCGGCCATGGGATTACTTACTTGGGCAGCGGGGCGGTTGCAGCTCAGGCCCACGTCCTCGGTGGTGTCCGGACACTCTATTTGGGGTCTGAAGAACGACTTGTACATCTCCTCGTGCGTCATGCCGATGAAATGCTGAATAGTGCGCAGTCCCTCCGGGTTGAATTCCCGCATGCGGAGGGGTCGGTGTTTGCAAGGCTAGACTCGACGAACCAGCATAACTTGCATTACCATAACCAGACTGAAATCTCCCTCGAAGAGATCTCGGATACGGCTCTGCAGTATTGGCACGTCCTTGGCTGGACCCCAGCTCAGCCCCCTGCTGATCCATGACATAAGTTGTGGTGGGGGCCCGAGCGAAAGGTGGGGGAAGCTACCCATTTGGCGCTTCGGGGAGCTGTGATGTAAAACCACTCCCGCTACCACAATCCGGACACCTCTGGAAAGGAACACTTTGGCCATGAAGCATCAGCAATTTTTCTTATTAAAGCACCTCCGCACGCTGCGTACTGCCCTTCGACCGTCTTCGGCTTCACATCGAAGGTCTTGAGCCACAGGCCGAAGTGAGGGGTAATGCGGAGGAAGGCCTCACATACGAAAATAAATGATGAGGTGTGAAGAAGGGAATCCGAGGCTAGATCGTGAAAATCCAGCCCGTAATAGAACATAAGACCCCTAACGAAGGGATCCAGAGCAAGGCCTAGTCCTCGGAGGAAGTGGGAGACGAACATAACGCTCTCGTTGGGTTCGGGAGTAGGGACGACCTGCCCTCGGGTGGGCAGCCTATGCGAAATTTCGGCGGTCAGGTATCTGGCCTCCCTCAACTTCTTGATGTCCTCCTCCGTGACGGAGGAAGGCATCCATTGGCCTTGAAGGCTGGATCTGGACATGATTGAAGGTCCAAAGCACCTGACCTGAGATTTGGGTGTTAGATCTCGAGGCGGGGGAAGGATTCGATTGAGCGCGAGAGGGAAAAAAGAAAAAGCCTTGTCCCCTTTATAAAGAGGGTGAATATCAGTCGTCCTCCTTGTGGCCGTTTGAGACTTACCTAAGATCTAGGAGTCATACCAACAGGCACGGTTGGGTTACCCACGTTTGTATTGATGAGAATCCCGTGATAAGGGGAACACGATTTCTGCTTTGACAAGACGTGTCAAGGAAACCGCCTCGCGTTATGTGCGGGGCTGGTTAAAGAAAAACGGTTCAAATAATTACCGGGCCGTGGCGTGATGTCATGCTGCCAAAATGTGTCAACAGATTAGATTTGTGGAAATATTATTCTCTCTACGGTGGTATGTGGAACTTATTTTGCAGGGTCGGACACTATCCTTGTATTCAAACTCTTCTGTGGTGTATTCGGAGGAGGAACCCGCCTTGCAATGCCGAAGACAACACTGCGCGCCGGACTCATCATCATTGAAGCCTGGTTCAGGGGCTACTGAGGGAGTCCTGGATT
Source organism: Triticum aestivum (assembly GCF_018294505.1). NCBI lineage: Eukaryota > Viridiplantae > Streptophyta > Magnoliopsida > Poales > Poaceae > Triticum > Triticum aestivum. Next base: position 422,596,299 of record NC_057800.1, read on the forward strand.
AGGGGGTCTCCGGACAGCCGGACTATATCCTTTGGTCGGACTGTTGGACTATGAAGATACAAGATTGAAGATTTCGTCCCGTGTCCGGATGGGACTCTACTTGGCGTGGAAGGCAAGCTAGGCAATACGGATATGTATATCTCCTCCTTTGTAACCGACCTTATGTAACCCTAGTCCCTTCCGGTGTCTATATAAACTGGAGGGTTTTAGTCCGTAGGACAACATACAATCATACCATAGGCTAGCTTCTAGGGTTTAGCCTCTCTGATCTCGTGGTAGATCAACTCCTGTAAAACTCATATCATCAAGAACAATCGAGCAGGACGTAGGGTTTTACCTCCATCAAGAGGGCCCGAACCTGGGTAAACATCGTGTCCCTGCCTCTTGTTACCATCCGCCTTAGACGCATAGTTCGGGACCCCCTACCCGAGATCCGCCGGTTTTGACACCAACAGTCGGCGATATCTCGTGGGCCTTTAGCTGGGCCGGCCCATTATGGTTCGTAAAATCTTGTGGGCCTTTAGTTGGGCCAGCCCATTTAATATTTATGAGCCACTTTTGGGCCGGTCCACGTGTCAACATATCATAACCGCATCTCGCCCATTGGATGAGTGACACCTGTGCCAGCACGGAGCTGACACGTGGTTCCGTCGGCCAATGAGAATTTTACATGTGGAAAATCGTCATTGGTCGTGGCTGTTAGCGGGTTATCGAATCCAAAACCGGACCCGATAGCTTAACGGCGACCCGTTACGGTAGATGCCACGTGTTGGTCACCCTTGATGAAAGCACTTCCATGATGCGGCATTTATCGTCATGGAAGTGAACACTTCTGTGATGATAATTTTGGTAATGTCATGGAACACTTCTACGACAGGACAGGTATGACTAGCTTGATTCTGTCATAAAATTGTCAGGGATGTACATGCATGACAGAAAACGTGACCTACTATGACAAACATGTATAATCATGGAAGTGTATTTTTTTGTAGTGTATATGGGAAACCAAAAAGTCCCCACAGAGAGCGTGAGGTTCATGATGCATGGTATGTGCTATATGTACGCCCTCATTCGACACGTGGTATATATGTACTTCTACTGTATAGCACAAACCAAAAAATAATCATCCTTGATGGTTAAATTAACCTCTCTCTCGTTAGGTCAAAGTGATGGAGGACAACCTCGCATGCCCCTGCTGGAAGCGCCACACGCGAGTGTGTTCCTATAGGACAACCAGTGCCTGCATGGTATTGCGTGATGTTTGAATACTAATATAATGTACAACTTTGATGTGGCACCTGCCTCGGGAACCGGAAAGTATCCACATGAAGGAAGGTTATGACACGCATATATATAGAGTATTCATGTTGCCCCCTCTTTGACATGTACATACTCCTACCGTGCATATACGTAGCACAAACCAAAAAAGAACCATCCTTGTGCTACCTCTTGAGCACTGCGTTGTTTTTCCCCGAAGAGGAAGGGATGATGCAGCAAAGTAGCGTAAGTATTTCCCTCAGTTTTTGAGAACCAAGGTATCAATCCAGTAGGAGGCTACGCGCGACTCCCTCGTACCTGCACAAAAAAACTAAATCCTCGCAACCAACGCAAATAGGGGTTATCAGTCCCTATAAGGCCACTTACGAGAGTGAGATCTGATAGATATGATAAGATAATATTTTTGGTATTTTTATGATAAATATGCAAAGTAAAATAAAGTCAAAGGAAATAGCAAAGGAAATAACTAAGTAGTAGGAGACTAATATGATGAAGATGGACCCGGGGGCCATAGGTTTCACTAGTGGCTTCTCTCGAGAGCATAAGTATTCTACAGTGGGTGAACAAATTACTGTTGAGCAATTGACAGAATTGAGCATTGTTATGAGAATATCTAGGTATGATCATGTATATAGGCATCACGTCCGAGACAAGTAGACCGACTCCTGCCTGCATCTACTACTATTACTCCACTCATCGACCGCTATCCAGCATGCATCTAGAGTATTAAGTTCAAAACAGAGTAACGCCTTAAGCAAGATGACATGATGTAGAGGGATAGACTCATGCAATATGAAGAAAACCCCATCTTGTTATCCTCGATGGCAACAATACAATACGTGCCTTGCTGCCCCTACTATCACTGGGAAAGGACACCGCAAGATTGAACCCAAAGCTAAGCACTTCTCCCATTGCAAGAAAGATCAATCTAGTAGGCCAAACCAAATTGACAATTCGAAGAGACTTGCAAGGATAACCAATCATACATAAAAGAATTCAGAGAAGATTAAAATATTATTCATAGATAGACTTGATCATAAACCCACAATTCATCGGTCTCAACAAACACACCGCAAAAACAAGATTACATCAAATAGTTCTCCACAAGAGAGGGGAGAACATTGTATTGAGATCCAAAAAGAGAGAAGAAGCCATCTAGCTACTAACTATGGACCCATAGGTCTGAGGTAAACTACTCACACTTCATTGGAGGGGCTATGGTGTTGATGTAGAAGCCCTCCGTGATCGATGCCCCCTCCGGCGGAGCTCCGGAACAGGCCCCAAGATGGGATCTCGTGGATACAGAAAGTTACGATGGTGGAATTAGGGTTTTGGCTCCGTTTCTGATCGTTTGGGGGTACGTAGGTATATATAGGAGGAAGGAGTACGTCGGTGGAGCAACAGGGGGCCCACGAGGGTGGAGGGCGCGCCTGGGGGGTAGGCGCGCCCCCCTACCTCGTGGCCTCCTCTTTTCTTTCTTGACGTAGGGTCCAAGTCTCCTGGGTCTTGTTCGTTGAGAAAATCACATTCCCGAAGGTTTCATTCCGTTTGGACTCCGTTTGATATTCCTTTTCTTCGAAACCCTAAAACAGGCAAAAAACAGCAATTCTGGGCTGGGCCTCCGGTTAATAGGTTAGTCCCAAAAATAATATAAAAGTGGATAATAAAGCCCAATAATGTCCAAAACAATAGATAATATAGCGTGGAGCAATCAAAAATTATAGATACGTTAGCATCCCCAAGCTTAATTCCTGCTCGTCCTCGAGTAGGTAAATGATAAAAAAACAGAATTTTTGATGCGGAGTGCTACTTGGCATAATTTTAATGTAATTCTTCTCAATTGTGGTATGAATATTCAGATCCGAAAGATTCAAGACAAAAGTTCATATTGACATAAAAATAATAATACTTCAAGCATACTAACTAAGCAATTATGTCTTCTCAAAATAACATGGCCAAAGAAAGTTCATCCCTACAAAATCATATAGTTTAGTCATGTTTCATTTTTGTCACACAAGAATGCTCTCATCATGCACAACCCCGATGACAAGCCAAGCAATTGTTTCATACTTTAGTAATCTCAAACCTATAAACTTTCACGCAATATATGAGCGCGAGCCATGGACATAGCACTATGGGTGGAATAGAATATAATGAGGGGGTTATGAGGAGAAGACAAAAAAAGGAGAAAGTCTCACATCAACGAGGCTAATCAATGGGCTATGGAGATGCCCACCGATTAATGTTAATGCAAGGAGTAGGGGTTGCCATGCAACGGATGCACTAGAGATATAAATGTATGAAAGCTCAACAAAAGAAACTAGTGGGTGTGCATCCAACTTGCTTGCTCACGAAGACCTAGGGCACTTGAGGAGGCCCATTGTTGGAATATACAAGCCAAGTTCTATAATGAAAATTCCCACTAGTATATGGAAGTGACAAAACAAGAGACTCTCTAACATGAAGATTACGGTGCTACTTTGAAGTACAAGTGTGGCAAAGGATAGTAACATTGTCCCTTCTATCTTTTTCTCTCATTTTTTTGGGGCCTTCTCTTTTTTATGGCCTTTCTCTTTTTTTTATTCCTCACTTGGGACAATGCTCTAGAAAATGATGATCATCACACTTCTATTTATTTACAACTCGATACTAGAACAAAGATGACTCTATATGAATGCCTCCGGCGGTGTACCGGGATATGCAATGGACCAAGAGTGACATGTATGAAAGAATTATGAACGATGGCTTTGCCACAAAAACTATGTCAACTACATGATCATGCTAAGCAATATGACAATAATGAATGTGTCATGATGAATGGAATGATGGAAAGTTGCATGGCAATATATCTCGGAATGGCTATGGAAATGCCATAATAGGTAGGTATGGTGGCTGTTTTGAGGAAGATATAAGGAGGTTTATGTGTGAAAGAGCATATCATATTATGGGGTTTGGATGCACCGGCGAAGTTTGCGCCAACTCTCGATGTGATAAAGGGCAATGCACGGTACCGAAGAGGCTAGCAAGGATGGAAGGGTGAGAGTGCGTATAATCCATGGACTCAACATTAGTCATAAATAACTCACATACTTATTGCAAAAATCTACAAGTCATCAAAAACCTCGTTACTATGCGCATGCTCCTAGGGGGATAGATTGGTAGGAAAAGACAATCGCTCGTCCCCGACCGCCACTCATAAGGAAGATAATCAAATAACACCCCATGTTTCAAATTTGTTGCATAACGTTTACCATACGTGCATGCTACAGGACTTGCAAACTTAAACACAAGTACTTCTCAATTTCACAACTACTGAACTAGCACGACTTTGATATTATTACCTCCATATCTCAAAACAATCATCAAGCATCAAACTTCTCTTAGTATTCAAAACACTCTTAAGGAAATTTTACTAACTTTGAATACCTAGCATATTAGGATTTTAAGAAAATTACCATGCTATTAAGACTCTCAAAATAATCTAAGTGAAGCATGAGAGATAAATAGTTTCTATAAAACAAATCCACCACTGTGCTCTAAAAGATATAAGTGAAGTACTAGAGCAAAACTATATAACTCAAAAGATATAAGCGAAGCACATAGAGTATTCTAACAAATTCCAAATCATGTATGGCTCTCTCAAAAGGTGTGTACAGCAAGGATGATTGTGGTAAACTAAAAATCAAAGACTCAAATAATACAAGACGCTCCAAGCAAAACACATATCATGTGGCGAATAAAAATATAGCTCCAAGTAAAGTTACCGATAGAAGTAGACGAAAGAGGGGATGCCTTCCGGGGCATCCCCAAGCTTTGGATTTTAGGTGTCCTTAGATTACCTTGGGGGTTCCATGGGAATCCCCAAGATTAGGCTCTTGCCACTCCTTGTTCCATAATCCATCAAATCTTTACCCAAAACTTGAAAACTTCACAACACAAAACTTAAAGTAGAAAATCTCGTGAGCTCCGTTAGCGAAAGAAAATAAAAGACCACTTCAAGGTACTGTAATGAACTCATTATTTATTTATATTGGTGTTATACCTAATTTATTTCAACTTCTCTATGGTTTATAAACTATTTTACTAGCCAAAGATTCATCAAAATAAGCAAATAACACACGAAAAACAGAATCTGTCAAAAACAGAACAGTCTGTAGTAATCTGTAGCTAGCGCAAGATATGGAAGCCCAAAAATTCTAAAATAAATTTCTGGATGTGAGGAATTTATCTATTAAACATACGCAACAAGAATTAACTAAATATCACTTTACAAATAAAAATGACAGCAGTTCTAGTGAGCGCTAAAGTTTCTGTTTTTTACAGCAAGTTCAACAAGACTTTTCCCAAGTCTTCCAACGGTTCTACTTGGCACAAACACTAATTAAACACAAAAACACAACAAAAACATAGGCTAGATAATTTATTTATTACTAAACAGGAGCAAAAAAGCAAGGAATAAAAATAAAATTGGGTTGCCTCCCAACAAGCGCTATCGTTTAACGCCCCTAGCTAGGCATAACAAGCAAGAATAGATCTAGGTATTGCCATCTTTGGTAGGCAATACATAAGTGGCTCTCGTAATAGATTCATAAGGTAATTTAATTTTATTTCTAGGAAAGTGTTCCATGTCTTTCCTTAACGGAAATTAGAATCTAATATTTCCTTCCTTCATATCAATAATTGCACCAATCGTTCTAAGGAAAGGTCTACCAAGAATAATAGGACATGAAGGATTGCAATCCATGTCAAGAACAATAAAATCTACAGGCACATAATTCCTATTTGTAACAATAAGAACATCATTAATTCTTCCATAGGTTTCTTAATGGTGGAATCCACAAGGTGCAAGTTTAGAGAGCAATCATCAAAATCACGGAAACCTAACAAATCACACAAAGTCTTTGGAATCGTGGAAACACTAGCACCCAAATCACATAAAGCATAGCATTCATGGTCTTTAATTTTAATTTTAATAGTTGGTTCCCACTCATCATAAAGTTTTCTAGGGATAGAAACTTCCAATTCAAGTTTTTCTTCATAAGATTGCATCAAGGCATCAACGATATGTTTAGTAAACGCTTTATTTTGACTATAAGCGTGAGGAAAATTTAGCACGGATTGCAATAAGGAAATACAATCAATCAAAGAGCAATTTTCATAGTTAAATTCCTTGAAATCCATAATAGTGAGTTTAGCAACATCTAGGGTTTTAATTTCTTCAATCTCACTTTTATCAAATTTAGCATCAAGATCAACAAATTCCAAATTCTTGGAACGCCTTATAGGTAAAGGTGGATCATATTCAGTCCCATCATTATCAAGATTCATATTTCAAAACAAAGATTTAATAGGGGACACATCAATAACTTTTAGATCTTCATCTTTATTTTTATAGGAACTAGAAGAACACGCTCTTATAAAGGCATCTTTCTTAGCACGCATCCTAGCGGTTCTTTATTTGCACTCATCAATGGAAATTCTCATGGCCTTGAGAGACTCATTGATATCATGCTTAGGTGGAATAGATCTAAGTTTCAAAGAATCAACATCAAGAGAAATTCTATCAACGTTCCTAGCCAAATCATCAATCTTAAGCAATTTTTCTTCAATCATAGCATTAAAATTCTTTTGCGAAGTAATAAATTCTTTAATATTAGATTCAAAATCAGAGGGAATCTTATTATAATTTCCATAAGAATTGTTGTAGGAATTACCATAATTATTAGAGGGATTACTAGGATAAGGCCTAGGATTGAAATTTCCTCTATACGTGTTGTTATGAAAATTGTTCCTACCAACAAAATTCACATACATAGATTCATTATTATTCTCAATCAAAGTAGACAAGGGCATATCATTAGGATCAGAAGAAACACTCTTATTAGCAAATAATTTCATAAGTTCATCCATCTTTCCACTCAAAATATTAATTTCTTCTATAGCATGCACATTTTTATTAGTAGATCTTTCAGTATGCCATTGAGAATAATTAACCATAATATTATCTAGGAGTTTAGTAGCTTCTCCTAAAGTTATTTCCATAAAAGTGCCTCCCGTGGCCAAATCTAAAAGATTTCTAGTAGCAAAATTCAATCCAGCATAAAAATTTTGTATAATCATCCACAAATTTAAACCATGAGTAGGGCAATTACGTATCATTAATTTCATTCTCTCCCAAGCTTGTGCAACATGTTCATGATCAAGTTGCTTAAAATTCATAATATCGTTTCTAAGAGAGATGATCTTAGCGGGAGGAAAATACTTAGAGATAAAAGCATATTTGCACTTGTTCCATGAATCAATACTATTTTTAGGCAAAGACGAAAACCAAGCTTTAGCATGATCTCTAAGCGAAAAAGGAAATAGCTTCAATTTAACAATATCATTATCCACATCTTTCTTCTTTTGTATGTCACATAAATCAACGAAGCTATTTAGATGGGTAGCGGCATCTTCACTAGGAAGGGCGGAAAACGGATCTTTCATGACAAGATTCAGCAAAGCAGTATTAATTTCACAAGATTCAGCATCGGTAAGAGGAGTAATCGGAGTGCTAATAAAATCATTATTGTTGGTATTGGTGAAGTCACACAATTTAGTATTATCTTGAGCCATCGTGACAAGCAAGCAAACTAACACACAAGCAAACAAAAAGCAAGCGGGAAAAAAGAGTCAAGTAGAGAAAGAGAGGGAGGATAGAGAGAGAGGGCGAATAAAACAAAAAGGGTGAAGTGGGGGAGAGGAAAATGAGAGGAAAATGGCAAATAATGTAATGCCGGAGATAAGGGTATGTGATGGGTACTTGGTATGTTGACTTTTACGTAGACCTCCCTGGCAACGGCACCAGAAATCCTTCTTGCTACCTCTTGAGCACTGCGTTGGTTTTCCCCGAAGAGGAAGGGATGATGCAGCAAAGTAGCGTAAGTATTTCCCTCAGTTTTTGAGAACCAAGGTATCAATCCATTAGGAGGCTACACGCGAGTCCCTCGTACCTACACAAAACAAATAAATCCTTGCAGCCAACGCAAATAGGGGTTGTCAATCCCTATAAGGCCACTTACGAGAGTGAGATCTGATAGATATGATAAGATAATATTTTTGGTATTTTTATGATAAAGATGCAAAGTAAAATAAAGGCAAAGTAAATAGCAAAGGAAATAACTAAGTAGTAGGAGATTAATATGATGAAGATGGATCCGGGGGCCATAGGTTTCACTAGTGGCTTCTCTCGAGAGCATAAGTATTCTACGGTGGGTGAACAAATTACTGTTAAGCAATTGACAGAATTGAGCATAGTTATGAGAATATCTAGGTATGATCATGTATATAGGCATCACGTCCGAGACAAGTAGACCGACTCCTGCCTGCATCTACTACTATTACTCCACTCATCGACCGCTATCCAGCATGCATCTAGAGTATTAAGTTCAAAACAGAGTAACGCCTTAAGCAAGATGACATGATGTAGAGGGATAGACTCATGCAATATGAAGAAAACCCCATCTTGTTATCCTCGATGGCAACAATACAATACGTGCCTTACTGCCCCTACTATCACTGGGAAAGGACACCGCAAGATTGAACCCAAAGCTAAGCACTTCTCCCATTGCAAGAAAGATCAATCTAGTAGGCCAGACCAAACTGATAATTCGAAGAGACTTGCAAAGATAACCAATCATACATAAAAAAATTCAGAGAAGATTCAAATATTATTCATAGATAGACTTGATCATAAACCCACAATTCATCGATCTCAACAAACACACCACAAAAAGAAGATTACATCGAATAGTTCTCCACAAGAGAGGGGGAGAACATTGTATTGAGATCCAAAAAGAGAGAAGAAGCCATCTAGCTACTAACTATGGACCCGTAGGTCTGAGGTAAACTAGTAACACTTCATCGGAGAGGCTATGGTGTTGATGTAGAAGTCCTCCATGATCGATGCCCCCTCCGGCGGAGCTCCGGAACAGGCCCCAAGATGGGATCTCGTGGATACAGAAAGTTACGGCGGTGGAATTAGGGTTTAGGCTCCGTTTCTGATCGTTTGGGGGTATGTAGGTATATATAGGAGGAAGGAGTACGTCGGTGGAGCAACAGGGGGCCATGAGGGTGGAGGGCGCGCCTGGGGGGTAGGCGCGCCCCCCTACCTCGTGGCCTCCTCTTTTCTTTCTTGACGTAGGGTCCAAGTCTCCCGGGTCTTGTTCGTTGAGAAAAACACATTCCCGAAGGTTTCATTCCGTTTGGACTCCGTTTGATATTCCTTTTCTTCGAAACCCTAAAACAGGCAAAAAACAACAATTCTGGGCTGGGCCTCCGGTTAATAGGTTAGTCCCAAAAATAATATAAAAGTGGATAATAAAGCCCAATAATGTACAAAACAGTAGATAATATAGCATAGAGCAATTAAAAATTATAGATACGTTAGAGACGTATCACCTTGTTGGTCAAATTAACCTCTCTCGTTGTATATGTTCAACTGGTCGACGGCGACCTCGTGGGCCCAGAGAGAGAGGCACACGTGAGTGAGTGTCATAGGAAAAAACCACCGTGTGCATGTGCACGTGTGTTATGTGATGTTTGAATATCCAACGCATAACTTTGACATGGCACATGCTTCGCAAACCGAAAATGCACTACACCACCATACGTAGCCCCCTCACTTCAAGCTGGTGGGAGGGTGTGTATGCGCGTGATCGAACTTTGATATGTAATTTCACCATGATCCACACACACATGCCAATATGAATCCATCTTTTGGTCAAATGCCTCTCGTTGTCGATGGAAACTGAAAACCTTTGCGGGCTAACGAATGGGCATGTCATTGATAACTGCATGAGGGAGAGTGTCTGAGAGGACCACCAATGCATCCATGTGGCCCAAACATGTATGTATGAAAGGGTTGTGTAATGCTTTAAATAACCAATTCACGACTTTGATGTGGCATATATATATATATATATATGACTCACAAAATGATGAATAATCCCACACGGAGGTTCATGACTCGTAGTGTACTGCCGGACCCCTCCCCCCCCCATACACACAGACATACACATCCCGCACCACCACAGCCACTTTGAGGCATATCAAACTTTTTCTGCAGTGAACATGTGACCAAAGGCGGAGTGTCGTGTTAAAAAAACCAGACATCATTCGACCGTTTTTATACATTGATTGATTTCGTAGGGATCTAATGTGCAAAAATCAAATTTGAGCTACATGTGCACCAAAATGGATTACAAAATCATATGTGTCCCTAGGTGCATGTTTCCCTGTGCAAGAGATTTCAAAACATTGATAATATAAATTTTTAAAATTCAGTAAATCCAAACTTAGTTGAAATTCATGAAACTTATCGTGGTGTTATATATGGACACTAGTAGACTGTGATATTGTATTCTTTCATCAAATTTGAGACCCGTTTTGATATAATCTTCTTACAAACGGGAGAGTATTAAAAACTGGCAACCAATATCTCATACAGATTATTTACTTGGACCGTGTGTGTTCGACCGTGCCATGCTTCGGTTAAGCAGTAAAGCGGCGGAATGAATCATCAATAAACCAAAAAATATATGTGCTGCCACATGCCCCGTGTGCCGTGCGAGAAGGCGTTAGTTGACGGGACGCATGCGAGCAGTCCACCGCACAGGCATATCGGGAGGCGTGCGTGCAGGTGCGCGTATTGACGGGAGGCATGCGAGTAGCTGTGTGAAATGATGGTAGGAATCACAGAAGTCCGCCGCCCAGGCTCACTGGGAGGAGAGACAACCTTTGACCGCCGCCCGCCTTGCTCCCACTGGTCCGTACTAATTACGCACCCGAGCCGCCGGCCATAATAGGTGGTTGCACCCCCGGTCCATAGTGGTCACCAATGTCTGGACTCTGAAGTGTATGAGGATGCCGCCGAATCGCACCATCGGATGGAGTGGCGACGCCGGGGCTGGTGAAGCACCCGCACAACGCGTGAAGCTGGGCGCAGAGGTTGATGTCGCCTTTGACGAGGTCTCGCGCGGGTAGCAACACGACCTTGACTTCGTCGAAGCTATTGTGCCCCCCCCCCAGCCGGAGCCGGAGGTCAACAGCAACTCCGGCAACAACTGCGACTCCGACGGAAAACCGGTTAGTCATCTATACACCCATTTGTGCAGCAAACATATCATGTGTTTTCTCTGGTTACTCCCCCCTATAATTTTTTTGGAATACAAATCCTATGGTTATGTTCTCTTAGTGCATGAAATGAGAGTAATTAAGATCTGTTAGATGCACGTAGTGTATTGACTGTTTGAATGTTATCCCTATAGAGTTAGTGATTAATTGTTTGTTCTATACAAATGATTTTTTCTAATAATCCGACTAGGGTTAGCTTGCGTGCTAATAATTCGTGGCCAGATCTTGAGAATTGATTTTGAATGTCCTACATATATGTTTGTGCCTTTTTTCTTCCATTTCTTGAGAATTGATTTTGAATGTACTACATGTATGTTTCTGCCATTTTTTTCTTTCAGATTGATATGTACACAAATGAGGCTCCGGCCAGCGCCGCCGCCGGATATAGATCTTGGACCCGGCTGCGCCGTCAGAAGCGGCCACGGCCCCCCGGACCTGAGGAACCAGTAGAATCTCCGACGGACCACATCAGCGATCGGTAGAATCTCCAGTACTACCTCTGTCATAGTTTATTCTTTATTGGCCCCCTTCGTATTATGTAGTACCAAATTTTGAACTTAGATTTAACTAAGAATATATTAATGCATGTCATCGAAAATAATATTGTTGGACGGCTATTCCCGGCTATGTTCATCTGCTATATGCAATAATTATCCATGTGCTTGCTCGCCGTTTAGGTGGCTGCGGCGCGCTCTGCTCGCGTGCCTTCACGCGCTCTACTCGTTGTTTAGATGCCCTCGGGTCGCGTCCCTCTGCGCGCTCTGCTCGCCATTTAGGCGCCAAGTCTCGCTCGAGTCACGTCGTCCCTCCGCGTGCGCTCTGCTAGCGGTTGGGGAAGCTTTAGTTATTTAATCTTAGATTATGTTAATTAATTATACCTCCAGAGTCGGAATCATTTGGCTCTAGAGGTATGTATGTATAATTAACCTAAACTATGATCTCCGACGCCCGTTCCCGTCGCGCAACTCCATCCTGTTATCGGCTGTTGGGGGTATGCCGGTATGTGTGGGTAACTAGCTAGCAAGTGGATCAATAGCGAGTAGTCGCCGACGGCCATTGTTGTGGTTATTTATAGCTAGCAGATGGCTAGGGGATTGGGGATTTTACAATTCACCTATGTGGAGCGCGGGAAGACTTGAGCACACAACCCGACAACCATATGCGTTATCATGTGTTACCGGATACGTGTTAACATAACGAAACGTATGTGTAACCTACTAATCATCGCACATGAGTACTCGCACATGAGTACTCGCACATGCATCGTGTGTGATACTTCTAGCTATCGCAAGTAACTAGTATGCATTTTCAAAGTTTTTAGTACACACATAATCGCACACGAATTAACTCTAGTAACCGTGTGTGTTATATTTTCTCATCGCAAACAGTTCATCCGAGTGGGTTGTTTGCCGCGTATCACATACATCTTGTTTACACGAATCGTTTGTGTTTTTTTGGCTCGTCGCAAACAGTTCATCTATGTGAACTGTCTGTAGCATATCACACATCTTATTAAGTTGAACCGTTTCTATTGTGTTCCCTAATCGAAAACAATTCGTCCGAGTGAACCGTATGCGGTATCGGTATATCACACACACCTTGATCTGGCTGACCATTTCTGTTGCATTCCCTAATAGCAAACAGTTCATCGGAGCGAACTGTATGCCGTATATCGCACACACATTGATATGGCTGCCCGTTTAAGTTGTTCTATCTAATCGCAAATAGTTCGTATGGATCAACCGTATGCCCCGCATCGCACACGTAACTAAAATCTGAACCGTGTTTGATCTCTCCGCCATCGCAAACGTTTTGCATCTTTTTTTGACGGATTTTTACATCCCCGTTTGCGATTAATGCATCGTACACAGTTTTGTCAAAAGGTCTCTGATCGTAGTGTCGCGTTAGCACCATCCTGCAGTAGTGTTAGGTACCAAGAAGACCCTCTCGGAGATGCTCGGAACGAGGGACAAGTACACGGATGAAGCAGCACGACAAGAGGAAACGGAGAAAGGCTACAGGACCCAGACATCCGGCCCCTGAAGATGTCAACGACAGCAGCAGGCTAGCAGCCGAAGTGCTACAGGGCCCGGACATCCGCCCCGACGCGGGCCACCGGACATCCGCCGCCCCCCCCCCCCTGCCCGAAAATCCGACCCTTCTTCAAGAATGCAAGCTCACTCCTGCCAGGACATCCGCCCCCATGCCCCGGACATCCGGCCCATCCTCGAACACCCGGACATCCGGCCTGATGCCCAGACGTCTGGCACGTGTGTGGTGCCAACCGGCCAGAGAGCCTTGTATCCTCCCCTCTCTCACCCCTTCGCCCCTAGCACTATAAATAGACCTCCTCCTCTCCTCTTCTAGGGTTAGCAATGTGATAGCTCATTTGTATGTGAGCTTTGCTCCTACCTACTCTACTCTTGAGAGAGAGAGAGATACCACTCCCATGGAGTTCAAGGCCTTCATGTGAGAATATCCCTAGTGGATTCAAGACCCCATCTAGGGAAGATCCTCCAATGATTCAAGACCTCCTTCATGGAGATGAACTAGTTCCTATGTATTCCCCTTTGTTGGATTTGAACCTCTGTATCCCCCTTTGTTGTGTTGTCGTTGATAGGTCAGGCCTGTTAGGCGGATGCGCCCGGGCCGTCTTATATTTGGGTTGGATATAACGGATGCTGGTCAGTTCAGGCATTTGTCCATGGTTTAAGAGGTTCAGTTGGGTTATTTTTTTGACTGGTCAGTGATTGGACGGTCTGCCCGAATATTTGAGAGATGTACAAGAGATCCGGCTGTAGATGTCCTAATTGCTGGCCTCCTTGCACTCCACCGATTGACAGCAAAAGTGCGGCATGTTTCGTCTGTCCATTTTGTGAGTGCGCCCACAGCATAATCTCCATTTCCCTGTCACACCTTTTGACCAGCATACCATGTAACGTACTAGTACTCATGATGGTGTACGTACTAGGCTCGATCATAGACACGGGCACCCATACACAGTTGGGTTGGGTGGGTGGGAATCGGATATACATACACGGTAAAGAAAAGGAGCCGGCCAATGGAATCGCCGAGTAGATCGTGATGGAGTGGGGCATGCGTGCTTTGCTTTTGCATCGTCCTCACATCATTGATCACCTGGATCTCATGAACGCACCACATCCGAGAGCACCCATTGGATGCGCCAATGAACCGAGGCCAATCACATACCTCACCGTCAACCCACACCCTGCGTGCCGACGCCACACATTCTCCAGCTTACGGTGCGCGGCGTGTGCATGCGTGCACATGCCGGCCGGCCGCCTATACGAAGCACGCTTCGTAGTGGCGGACACCGCCGCAAAGCCGCAAAGGTAGCCAAGGGCGTCGAGGACTCGTTCTTCGCGCGGGTCGCCGATCGACCGCGACGCGCGCGCGCCCCCGCCCGCAATAATATCTTCCTCCAATCGTAGTATGTGGACGCACCCAACAATACGGAGCACGAGAGAGCATGCATGTCACTGCCGCTAGACGAAATGGGTTGGGAGTGTCGCAACTCTAGCAGACTCCGCATCCCGTCGCCCTGCAAAATACGTTTGCAATTCGCGCAAAACCGCTTTTGCGGGCCGGCGCAGGCTGTCATAGATGCAGACCTCGTCTAATGGATCCGTAAAAAGCATATTCGCGGAATATGCTTTTTTACGGGTCGGCTTCTGCAGGTTCTGATCTGACGCAGCTTCTTCCGACCCGCAAAACTTAGATTTGCAACTTAAATTGATCTAGCATAATGCTTTTCTTTACTTTTGCAACAACATTAGATACAAAAAATATCACCAAATCTTGACTAGAATAGTAAAACCAAAGAAAACAAGAACCACAAGTATGCATTCAGAAGATTTCCAACTTCCATAACTGCTCCCACTAGTTGAAGCAATATCTTCTCCATGCACTCATTGTTGATCTGCGGATTCTTGATCTTACTTTCTTCATTCTTCATTTTTGGTTTCAAAGAAGTAGACGTTGCTTTCCCTCTAGTTGCACATGCAGCCGCATTATTGCCTTCGATTGTACTAAAGAGTGCACTAACATCTATTAAATTTTTTTCTATCAATAAATCAATGTATTGACCTTCCCGAAACCAAAATGAGCATCCTTCGTCCTACACAAAAGAAGCTAAAAGTGAGCTACCGCAATCGAACTAAAGAATGAGCTATGAAACGAGCTACCGCAAGTGCACGTGCCCCGTCGTTTTCGCATTTGAAGAACACCCATCCGGGGTGCTTCAGCATGCTCGAAGTGAGCTGCAGTACTTTCCATGTGCAGCCGTCGCACTCTATGAGTGGCATCGGCAAGCCACAAAGACGCTGCGCGAGCGCCGAGCCCGGTGGACGGCCGGACGAGTCCATGCCCGCAAACCTTCGGCGACGGCGGGCGGACGAACTCGCACCTGCATGCGGCGATGCGCCCTTGCCTGGGCTGCGGGAGAGGCTCCCCGACCACTCCATAGCTTGGGGCAGCAACCGGCGGCCCGAAAAAGCCAAATCCGGCGGCCCACGATGAACCGCCGCAAATCTGCAAATCTGGCGGCCCGCCGACGTAGGGGGAGGGGGAGGCCTCATGTGCGTGGCGGCCTTCCGGCGTGCTCCTGCCGGCTGCGGTCGCCGGAATCTTGGGCAGCGGTCGGCGGCGGCGCGAGAGGGGAGAGGAGAGGTGGTTGGTGGGAAAAAGCGCGGGATGAAATGTCCCCCCACCAACCACTTCCGCTTATATGCATGGCACCGCAGCCGCGAGGGAGAAACCCGCGTTTTCCCTGGTTGGACTCGGGATTTTGCCGCGCCTCCTAAAAAATTTTGCGGGCCGGGGCGGGATGCGGGGTCTGATCGGGCGGGTTTTTCTGTCCGGCCCGCATTTTGACAATTATTTTACGGGTCGAGGCAGGATGCGGGGTCCGCTAGAGTTGCTCTCACTCCGGTCTCTAGATCATCTGCCGACCTCGTTTAACTCACCAGCCGCCTCCTTTGCGTCAAAAGCGACTGCCACTCGCACACTCACTATGCCGCTTGAATTGGGCTCATGCATTAGGGCATCTCCAGCCGTTCGGCCCCCCAGGGCGCCTAAATAGAGCGGCCTGGGGGCGTGCCGGCGCTAGTTCGGCCCCTGGGGGCGACCTAGCTCCCAGTCACGCCCCCACGCGCCGACCCCAGGATGCGGGAAATTTAAACTTGGTCGTTCCCGCTCTCAAAAGGCGCCGCAAATCCGGCGATCGGACGTAGTCTAGCGTTACAAAAAACAGAGCGCCGCCGCCGCAAGTTCGCGTGCGCAATGATTCATCACTCGGCGGGGTCGGCTCCAGGCGTTGGCGGAGTCGGCGTGCGCGGGCTCGGCAGTGTCGGAGCTGCTTCGGTGCTGGGTTGTGTCACGTTTGGGTTGAACCCACCGTGCGCGTCGCCGTCGGCGTAGCCGGGCGACGATGAACCCCATGGAGATCCGACGCCTTGCTGTCCCCAGGGCGCGTACTGGGCGTGGCTGACGACGGGTGGATTCATCCCCACCTGGTCGACCGATGAGGAAGACGCCGCGCCGCGCGCCGCGTTGTCGCGGGCCTTCTTGGCTATGGCCCTGTTCCGCCGGTCGGCGGTGACTGCTTCGCGCCGCTGAACTTCCACCCTTCACTCGGCGTTCGACAGGCCCGGTGGCTTCGATGGCGGCGCCCTCGGCTTCCTCTGCTTCGGCTGGGCCACGGTGCCAGTAGCGGCTGCCGCCGCGCACGGCATGGCGGCGACTGGGAGGCGAGCGGGAGGGGGTTTGGCGGGAGAAAGGCAGAGGATGGCGGGAGGAAGGCGAGCGAGCGGGGGAGATGCGAGGGAAAAGCGTCAAGAAACGACGGGAAAATGCCCTCGGGTCGCCTCCAGGGCGGGCCCACGCGCCTTTTTCGCTTGTGCCGGCTCCCCAAGCGCCCCCCAGGGCGCCGGGTTCGGCCTGGGTCCGCCGGCACCAGTTTTGGCCCGAGCCGGTGAAAAATGGGCTTCTGGGGGCGCGACTGGGGCCTTTTTTTCGCGCCGGCGCGGCAAAATCGCCTGGAGAGGACCTATTTGGGGCGCGCCTGGAGATGCCCTTAGTCAGGGATGCAAGAGCTTCCCTAGCTATGCTATGAGCAACAAGATTTGCATCCCTCAAAAAAAACAAGATTTGCATCCCTATTACAGAAAGAAAACTCAACTCTACCAAATACAGTAGCCTGAATACAAATATCCTCACAAAACGGAGGAGTTGCCGTGGACGAGAATCCTCATCCATTCATAGTTTCAATGGCCTCAAGACCAAAAAAATTGTTATAAGACTAGCCATAGTAAAGAGTAACTTAGAATAATAACATGCATTTACTAGTCATTGTAATCGCGAATCGAACATGGTAGCTCAGGAGCTAGCTCAGTTTGAACATGTTCATCCACCAAATATGTGGTTGGACTTGTCTCCCATCATTATTTCTGAACTTCTCGTGGATGATGTAAGCGTTATTTAATTCTAATAAAACTAGCCATGAAGGCCTTTTCCTAAAGAAAAGTCTATGTTACTATATTTATAGTGGAGAATAACATATTTATGGTGCCATGCAACACTTTATTTATTAACTTATAGATTCATCTTGTTTTGGTATGTGTAATGTTACTCATAACAAGAGTAACTAGCTATGTTACCACACACCTCGCTTTCCTTATTAATTACTTGCTACATCATCTATTTTGCTTAGATATTGTGATGTTACCACCTATATTATTCTCACTATGGATAGTCTAACCCATCTCATTTGCCAAAGCGATTCCACGTCAAATAGCTAGTGCAAATTTTTACTAGTACAAAACTTATTACATTTCCCTACACATAGTCATATTTTTCTTTCTGAATTTGCCGTGTCACTAGCAAATTTTGACTGATTTTTGCCATGTCGAAGTACAATTTTTTCTACATTTTGACTACATAGAGACATTTAAAGTCTCCGAGTTTTCCATGTCACTCATACACACTTTCTTCTTTTTTGCAATGAATTATAGAAAATACTTTCTAATTTTTGCCATATCTTCTATATAGGCTTTTAGTTTTGCCATGGATCATGCCAAATTTGCTATTTTTTGTGTGTTTTTTAAAGATCATGGCAAATTTGATATGTGCTTGTGTTCACTTTTTCATTTAGTTTTTTCCATGGATCATGGCAAATTTGTTGTATGTAATTTGTGTATCATGGCATTTTTTGTTACATCTAGAAGAATGTGTAGGCACATTTTTGTCTGCGACATCACAAAGTTAAGGAAGATTTATTCTGGTGACATGGCATGTTCAGGAAATTTGTGTCGTGTCACTAGTGAAAATTTATTACACTTCCCTATACATATTGATATTTTTGTCTCAATTTCCCATCTAACTAGACAATTTTTTATTGATTTTTGCCATGTCAAATTAAAAATAATCCTACATTTTGTCTTCATATGGACATATAAAATTTACCATTTTTTCATGTGATAAGTTAATATTTTTTCCAAAAAGCTGCCATGTTATGATTACAAAATTTCCAAAAAAATTGCTAGTTTTGATGTAAAAAAATCCTTGATTACAAGTACAAACTTTTTCGCTAACTTTTCCATGATCTATGGAACATTTTCTATCAAAGTTGCACGTGACCATGGAAATTTTTTAACTCTGCATGTTTTCTCACACAAATACAATTCTAATTTTTATCCTGCATATGTTTTTTTAATGTATTTGTACCATGGAAAATTTATTGGACATGCCATGGCAAAATTATTTATCATTTCACGGCAAATTCTTTTTTGTATGCATCATGGCAATTCTATATCACATGTAGGCAGAATTTTTTCATTGTATCATGGCAATTTCTCTATGCTTTTTATAATTTTATTCATGTATATGAAACCTTGAAACAGAACAATTTTTATTTTTATATGTAGGGTGATTTTAATTATGATCATAAAAAACTCACTTTTTATATGAATTTGCCCCCCTTTTCTTGTTTTTCTATATGACAATTTTTTGGGCCCGGCAAATATGCTTTTTAGGAGAAAATTATGCTTTTGTTGATGGCAATATTTTTGCAAAAAACAGCTGACTGGACAAGCCTGTTTATTCTGGGCCAGTTTGCGGTCGCGCTGAACATCCGCTGGAGCGAACGTTCTAGGGAACGTTTAACATTCACTCCGTCGCTCGGGGGGTACCTCCTGAGCTAATGTTCCCTGGTATTGGCATCCTAATTTGAAGGATCGCATCTATAATTGTGTTTTGGTGATCCACAATATGGCTCATTGAGTTGCTTTTATGCTACATGATGGTTTCTCACTGGGAATGGCCTAGCAAAACTTGCTAGCTCATGTGCCATAGACCCATAGTATTCGACTATGGCAGAGAGTGTGCTGAAGGACGGCATTCACGAGCTGTAGTGACATCTGGTAGCAACATGGAAACATTTGCCTACTTGTGCTGTATAAACTTTTTGTATCCACAACCAGCTTGAGTATGGCTGAGATTTGCTCTATATGAAAGTTGTCACGCGACCATTTTCCCCACAAATATATACACTTTGCCACGTTTGATGAGATTTTTTTCCTAAATTACCATGTAACCATTCATTTTTCTGCAATTTTGCCATGACATATAGAGCAAATCTGTTCTTTGCCATGTCACTTGTACTATGTTTTTCTATTTTTGTCATCATGTGTAGTACTTAGGCGACAGCTGTTTTATCTGGTGACATGGTATTTTCATTGTATATGACATGTTTAAAATGTTTTTTTGTTGCATCTAAAGAAAAAATAGGTAGATTTGTGTTTGTGACATGGAATTTTTTAAGAAAAAATGATTTAGTCACATTGTCATGGTAATTTTAAAAATAATTTGCCATGTTACTTGTACACGTTTTATTCCATTTCCCTACACATATTCATATTTTTCTTTCTGAATTTGCCATGTCACTAGTCGAAATTTTGATTGATTTTTGCCATGTCAAAGTTCAAAATTTTCTACATTTCACCTGCATATAGACATTTAATATCTTCAAGTTTGCCATGTCACTCACACATACTTTCATATCTTTTGTAATGAATTAGAGGACATCTTTTCTATTTTTTGCCATGACTGTTTAGATGCTTTTAGTTTTTCCATGGATCATGACAAATTTGCTATCTTTTTGTGTGTGTTTTTAAATATCATGGCAAATTTGATATGTGCTTGTCTTCACTTTTTCATTTAGTTTTTGCCATGGATCATGGCAAATTTGTTGTACATAACTTGTGTATCATGCCATTTTTTTGTTGCATCTAAGAGAATGTGTAGGTACATTTGTGTTTGCAACATCGCAAATTTAAGGAAGATTTATTCTAGTGACATGGCATTTTTAGGATTTTTCTGTCGTATCACTAGTAAAAATTTCTTACACTTCCCTACACATATTCATATTTTTTTGTCTCAATTTGCCATGTTACTAGGCAAATTTTCATTGGTTTTTGCCATGTCAAATTACAAAATTCCTACATTTTGTCTTCATATGGACATATAAAATTTACTAATTTATCATGTGACATGTTAATATTTTTCCAAAAATTGCATGATTACAAATTTCCAACAATTTACCATGTGATAAGTTAATCTTTTTCCAAAAACTTGCCACGCGATGATTATAAAATTTGCAAACAAAGTCCTTGTTTTATGTAAAAAAAAATCCTTAATTACAAGTACAAACTTTTTCGCTAAGTTTTGCATGATCTATAGAATATTTTCTATCAAAGTTGCAATGGATCATGTCAAAATTTTAACTTTGCATGTTTTCTCATACAAATACCATGGTAATTTTTATCCTGTGTATGTTTTTTTAAGTATTTGTACCATGAAAAATTTACTGTATATACCATGGCAACTTTATTGATCATTTCACGGCAAATCCTTTTTTTTGCATGTATCATGGCAATTTCTCTATGTTTTTTATATTTTTATTCATGTATATGAAATCTTGAAACGTAACAATTTTTTTATGCAGGGTAATTTTAATCATGATC
>NC_057800.1:422618065-422623345 GCF_018294505.1 Triticum aestivum
TTTTGTCCCGTCAAAATTATGCTTTTGTTGTTGGCAATATTTTTGCATAAAACAGCTAATTGGTCCTGGTCTGTTTATTCCACCCCAGTTTGACGTTCGCTCATTCGATCCGGGGATGGCCTAGCCAAACTTGCTGGGAGGTCCTATCTGCCGCTCTTTGCAGCAGAATGTCGACCTGACGCACAGATGGTCTCCCGACTGGGCCGGCCCATATCGCTAGCGACCAGTACCGAACGAAAAAATGCAGCTCTCGATAAAAAGAATGCCCTAAATTGGGTTCGAACCTGAGACAAGAAGCTTCAAAGAAGTACAGCTTGCCAATTGAGTTAGAGAGCTACCTGGTTTGTAACGCATCACAACATCTTAAGAACAAAACCGAGCGCACAGCTGGATTTTCTTTTTTATTACGCAAAATGTTATGTTTGAGAAAAACAGTGAAGGTCGTGAACAGCGAGCGCTTCTAGAAATTGTGAATAAAAATTGAAAAAAATCACCAATTCGAAAAACGCAAACAATTTTTGGAAACGGGAACATTTTTGTAAAATCTCCCAGAAATAGAAAACGTGAAAGTTTTTTTGAAAACCCAAACATTTTTCAAATTCAAAAACAAATTTTGGATACTCGCACATTTTTTTAAACTCCCGAACAAAACTTGAACACATGAACAGTTTTTGAAACATGCATACATTTTTTGAAACTCCCGAACAAAAATTGAAAATTAACATTTTTAGAATTTGCGAACAATTCTTTAAATGGAAACATTTATGGAAACACGCAACCAAATTTGAAAACATGAACATTTTTTAAAACGTGCATACATTTTTTGAAACTCCCGAACAAAAATTGAAATATGAACATTTTTTAGAATTTGCGAAGAATTCTTTAAATGGAAACATTTATGGAACTCGCAACAAAATTTGAAAACATAAACATTTTTTAAAACATGCGTACATTTTTTGAAACTCCAGAACAAAAATTGAAACATGAACATTTTTTAGAATTTGCGAACAATTCTTTAAATGGGAACATTTATGGAAACTCGGAACAAAATTTGAAAACATGAACTCTTTTTAAATTGGTGAACAAATTTTGAAATGGGAAGATTTTTTGAAATCCCAAACGTAATTTGAGAACGTTAACATTTTGTGAACTTATAGGCATTTTTCGAAAAGCAAATATTTTCAATAATATGGGAATCTTTTTTTGAAAATGAAGATTTTTTTTAATTATTGAACAAAAATTAATAACAAGAACATTTTTTGAACTTCTGAACATTTTTAGAATTTTAGAAAAGAATTTGAAATTCTTAAGAACAAAAAGTAAATAAAAGGAGAAGAAGAAGGAATTGAAAAATGAAATAAGGGAACAGAAAATAAAGAAAGAAAGAAAACAGAAAAAACCAAAAAGAAAAGACAAACAGAATAAAACCAGTGAAAACTTGGTTCAAGAACCTTCCAGAAGGTTCCTAAAACCGGACGCTGTAGCGCGGGCGCTATTTCCTAATTGGGCCAGCCCATCTTGATCACTTAGGTCACTCCCCTCCCTTTGTGCGAAGCCTTGACAAGTTGACGCAACGGCACAAAATCATTTGTAATGTGCGCCTTTTTCCCTCTAGTTAGGGTTTCGTTCCTCTCGCCACCTCGAGCGTCGTTGAGATATACCTTCCCTCTTGCCGGGGGTTTCGAGCTTTGCGCCTGGGATCGAGGCAGCCCTGTCGCTGTCAAGGCCCGGTGCTGGTTTCTCACCATCGGGGGCTAGGGTTTTTGCGGTTTCGATCAGATCGTCCGCCTCGACCGCCTGTTCAAGATGGCGGGCCGGGGGAGTTCGTCGACTGCCGATCGCAAAGGAAAAGGCAACCTGGAGGAGATGATGAAGGAGCTGGCCCTCAAGGAAGATGACCTTGATGATGTAATCTTTGAGGATGATGATGCACCTGCAGAGGAGTCGCTCCGCTGGATGATTTTAGCCCGAGTTCATATGGACAAGGACTTTAGCTCCTATTGGTTCTTCCGCAACATGAAAACAGCATGGGATCTAGCAAGGCCAGGGAAGATCAAAACCTTGGAGGCGAACCTTTTCCAGATGCAATTTGACTGCTTGGGAGATTGGGAGCGTGTGACCCAGGGCGGACCATGGCACTTTAGGGGAAACCTAGTACTAATTGCCCCGTATGATGGTTACACAAAACCCTCTTCTATTGAGCTTTTCACCTTCGAGATTTGGGCAAGGATCATCGAGCTTCCATATTGCTTTCCATGGAAAGGTCAAGGCGCTTGCATCAAAGATTGGGGTGTTTATGGACTTTGAGCCTTCATCGTTTGATTTCGAAGGCAACTTTTTTAGAGTCAGAGTAAGATTGGACGTCCGTCATCCTCTGAAGAAAGCTATATCCTTGGTCCGGGGAGGAGAGAGGGAGATTTTTGCTGTGAAGTATGAGCTTTTTCCTGATTGGTGTCAAGTCTGCGGCATGATGGGCCATGAATTCAAGGAGCATGGCGACGGGGTGCACCCCCCCTCTACACTGGTGTTCAAAAATCTCCGGGCGCCAGCTACCACTGCGTGGGGAACTCGACGCCGGAACAGAAAGCAGCAGAACTAGAGGCAAGAGATGCATGCGGAATTCAGTCCAGAGGCAAGCCAGCAAGAGGCACATGTAGATGAAGGTATGGACCTAGATAACAACAGGAAGCGTACTTCCGATCAGGTTATTAGCTCTCCAAACCCTAAATCGACGGGGTTGGAGCTGGTGGCGGTGACGAAGCCAAGTGGGAGCACGGTGCCGATTAGTCCTCCTCCAAAGCAGGACCCGAAGAGGTCTAAACTCACGGGGCAGATGGGGAAGACAGGCACTTCGGGCGATAAGGACGGGATAGTTGGTGTGCTGAAGAAAAACCCCAGTGGGGGGAAAAGCTTGGACGCGAGATTGGCGGCCTCCTCGGCGGAGGACCGCCGGACGCAATGAATCTGTTATGCTGGAACTGTCGGGGGATTCGCAACGCCCCGACAGTTCAAGAGCTGCGCAAACTCGCGAATAAGTTTGCCCCTAGAGTGCTTTGTCTAGTTGAAACCCAGATTAGTGGGGTTAGAGCTGAGAATTTGAAGAGTACTTTAGGTTATGATTGTTCTTTTGCTGTTGATGCCTCTGGTAGGAGTGGAGGCTTGGCTATTTTCTGGAATGATGAAATAAAGACTGAAATTTTGGGTTATTCTAAGTATCATATTGATTGCAAACTCGTTGGCGTAGGAGACCAACCATGGAGGCTATCTTGTTTCTATGGCGAAGCTCAGGCGCATCTTCGCAATCACACTTGGAATACAATGAAAAACCTGTCCACCCTACAAGATCTGTCGTGGGTGTGCATAGGCGACTTCAATGAGGTGCTGAGACATGATGAGCATGACGGGATTGGCTCGAGAAGTCAATCGCAGATCCAGGGCTTCAGAGATGCGGTTGACGTGTGTGGCTTACTTGATCTCGGATACAAAGGTGTAAAATGGACTTATGAGAAGAAGGTAATAGGAGGCTCGTATACCCGAGTCAGGCTGGATAGAGCTCTGGATTCGGTGGATTGGTGTGGTATGTTTCCGTCAGCGGCTGTTGAACATGTCACGGTAGCGACTTCGGACCATTCGGCCATAGTGCTACAGCTAAGCCAACCGAATGGAGGAGCCAAGAAGGCCAAGCAGTTTAGGTATGAGGTCATGTGGGAGACCCACCCCGATCTGAAACCTGTGGTGCAGGCAGCGTGGGAGCCCAATGGCCATAATCTAACGACGGGTGAAGTCTGCGCAAATCTCAAGGCCTTAGCGAATAATCTGGGAGACTGGTCACATACCACTTTCGGAAGCGTCAGAGGAGGAATACGCAGTTTAAAGAAGGAGCTAGACCGCCTGCGTAGTGACTGCATGAGAGTTGGTCCTTCACATGTGGAAATCAAGATCAAGGACCGCCTTATTGAACTCTATCTGCGAGAAGAGCTGATGTGGCGTCAGAGGTCTCGGGTTGAGTGGTTATCAGCAGGGGATCGGAACTCCCGTTTCTTTCATATGCGGGCATCTATGCGGAGGAGAAAGAACTTGATCAAGGCACTGCAGAAACCAGATGGGCAAGTGACCACGGAGCTAACGGAGATGCAGCAGATGGCAACTGATTTTTACAAAAAACTATACACTTCAGAGGGAGTTGAGGGCCTGCAAGATGTTCTTCAACATGTGCCTTTGAAGGTTACTCCGGAGATGAATGCATCGTTGCTGGCCCCGTATGAGGCAAAGGAGGTCAAGAGTGCTCTTTTTCAGATGTTTCCTACCAAAGCACCAGGCCCGAACGGGTTTCCAGCTCATTTCTTCCAGAGACATTGGGATGTTTGTGGTGAAACAGTAACCAGAGCCGTCCTGGCTATAGTCAGGGGTGAAGAGAGCCCTGCTTGCTTGAATGATACCCTACTGGTTCTGATTCCGAAGGTATCTAACCCAACCTTGCTCTCACAGTTTCGCCCTATAAGTTTGTGTAATGTTTTTTACAAGATAGCTTCAAAAGTGCTTGCAAATCGGCTCAAGGTAATCCTCCCGGATATTATATCAGAGGAGCAGTCAGCTTTCGTCCCCGGAAGACTTATTACTGATAACATTATATCGGCTTATGAATGTTTACACTTCATGAAGCGTAACAGATCAAAGAACAACAGTTATGCAGCTCTGAAACTTGATATGATGAAGGCTTATGACCGGGTTGAGTGGATGTATTTGAAATCAGTGATGGAAAAGTTAGGCTTTGCAGCACCATGGGTGTCTGTTGTGATGAACATGGTGAGATCTGTATCATTTTCAGTCATGTTCAATGGTATGAAGTCAGAAGTTTTTAAACCTACAAGGGGTATTCGACAGGGAGATCCAATCTCTCCATATCTTTTCTTGTTAGCAGCAGAGGGCCTTTCGTGCCTCTTAAAATCTCAGAATCAATCATCCCAGCTCAGCGGCATTAAGGTGGCACCGTCGGCACCGGCGGTAAACCACCTTTTATTCGCGGATGATAGCCTGCTGTTTTTTAGGGCAAGTGTCGATGGAGTTGAAGCAGTGTCAAACCTGTTGGAAACGTATTGCAAGGCATCAGGTCAAAGGATAAATAAAGAGAAGTCTTCAATTTTCTTTAGCAAGGGCTGCCCTGAGATAGTCCGTGACGCTCTCAAAGGCCACTTGCAGGTTCCTAATGAATCGTTAAGTGACAGATATTTGGGTATGCCAACGGATGTGGGTCATTCTAAGAAGGGGACTTTCAAATAT